>NC_133617.1:150063039-150223039 GCF_048593235.1 Sminthopsis crassicaudata | reverse complement strand
ATTCTTCCCTCTGCATCTCTTTCCTTCTAACACTGTCACCATTGTTGCAAAATTAGCTAAACACTGAACAGAATTAGATAGAGGCTGAGAACCATTAATTTTTTTCTCTATTTGATGGGTTACTATGACAAAAAAAAGGCATTACCATTGTGGCCAGCTTACTGGTGATATGGCTAACAGTAATTAATTAGCCTGGTCCTCAGAAAAACAGATATAGTCTATTATTAAGGATATACTTGAAACCTTTTTCATTGTAAGCATCTGCCAGGGCTAATGCTCTGTTGGCATAGACTTCAAGAGCTCAGCATACTTCTATATCATTATAAGGTATCACATAGGATTTTGTTTTATTTAACCCAATGGGAATGTTTCATTTAGTTCAATGTTAAAGTTTTCCATTGTTTTTAAACTAAGACTAATTGTATAGTATTGGATGATTGTACAACTTCACTCTGACTACATTTTGTCCACAGATAGATCTGAGATTTCAGGAAATCTAAGGGAAGTTACTCTTTCATGATACTGACAACAAAAGAAATATCTAAGCAAAGTTTTCTCCCTCATCCCACTGGAACATTTTAATCTTTAGACAGGTAAAAATCCATTCAGGACCACCTCTCCCACTTTGTAATGGTCTGTCTATTCCTCTTTACCATCATTTAAAAATTTGCTTTTATATAAAGTCCTAAATAAAACTGAAGAGAATTGCCTCTTTAATTGAGAATATGGATTGAAATGTCATGCAAACTAGGTTATCACATATAAAATAGGGAAAATATAAGTAGCCCTAGGAACAAGAATGATGAAGTAATTTCAGTATAATCAGCAGTATTCTCCTTCTTCCAGTACTCAGAATCTTGATTTGATAAAACTCAATAGAAAATAATAGACATTTTTAATTTTAATTTTTAAAACTGCTTAACCATGTACTAGCCAACAAGCCAGTTTTCAATTCTCTGAAATTAGCATTCTACTTCATGTTTTTACACCTTTATAAAGAATACAAACCACTCCCTGAGTTCTTGTCTTTTAGAATTTTTTCCCTTTAAGGCTAAGTTCAGAAGTCACTTCGTATAGAAAGTCTTTCCTGGTTATTCTAGTTGTTAGTACACTGTATCTGCCTAAATTGTCTTGTCTTTATTTACTTGTTTACCTGATACAGTCAAATAAGTTGCTTGAGGGCAAGGCCCAAGTTATTTATTTATTTATTTATTTATTTATTTGTTTATTTGTTTGTTTGTTTGTTTGTTTATTTATTTATTTTCTTCATAGTTCTAGCATCTTTAAGATCCTTACATGGAAAGAACACTCACTTAATAAATACATGTTGAATTTAACATTTTTAGAAATGACATTTCAGTTCAATTTAATCACTGTTCTCTAGACACTTATGTGAAAGGATAATGAATAATACATGCTCTCTATTCTAGGGTAGAAAGAACAAAAAAAAATCAATAACTCTAATAAAATTAGAATATGATAAAGACATACATGTGGCAGATCTAAGGAGAAGAAATAAGTTGTGGGGAATCAGAATTGGCAAATAGGGCTTCATCAGAGATTCCAAAGACAGAAGCATGTCTAGATACCAAAATAATCTTCCTAAAGCACTTCTGACAATGTTATTAGCCTGCTGAAGAAACTTTAATCACTCTTTATTTTGTGTAGGATAAAATACACACTTCTCGTTTTGTCAATTTAAAATGCCAGACTACCTTTCCAGGATTATCACCCTTCATATCCCTTCACATATGTACATTTTAGCCAGGAAATCAACCACATCAGAGTTGTGTCAATTCTTGGAATGTATTCCTTCTTCACATTTACATCTTTGATTTCTTCAGTGGTCAATTCAGGCAAAATTTCTTGCTTAATCTTTTCCATCATTAGCGATTTTTTTCTTCTTTCAACTTAACATCTGTATCATTTAAAGCACCAATCCACAAATTAAACCAACAGGAAACAAATTTAAGGTACGGTATGATTCTATGTACCCTAAATGTGTAATTCACAAGATGGTACCAAAGTGTTTTCCTTTAATAATTAACCAGAAGACACAATTAGTTCAAAGCAAAGAATTCAACTAACTGGAATAGCAAGAAGATAGCAACACAATAATTCCTTTATAAACCTTGAAGATATTCATACAAATTCATAGTTTCTTGTTTTCTTTTTTAATTTTAATTTTCCCCACTTGCATGTAAAAACACTATTTTTCAGAAGAAAAAGAAAAAAAAGGGGGCAACACAGTATGTGTTGATTTATAGTCAGTCTCCATAGTTCTCTCTCTGGATGAAAGTGGCATTTTCCATCCATAGTTTATTGGGATTGCCTTGGATCACTGAACAAGTAGGAAGAACCAAGCCTTTCATAGTTGAACATCACACAATCTTCTTGTTACTATGCATAATGTTTTCCTGGTTCTGTTTGTTTCACTCAGCATCAGTTCATGTAAATATTACCAGGCCTTTCTAAAATCAGGTTGTTCATCTTTTTTTTTTTTTTTTATAAAACAATAATATTTTATTATTTTCATATGCCATAACTTATTTAACCATTCCCCAGTTGATGGGCATCTACTCATTTTCCAATTCTTTGCAACCACAAAAAGAGTTGCTATGAGCATTTTTGCACATGTGGGTCCTTTTCTCTCTTTTATGATATTTTTGGGATACAAATCCAGTAGTGGCACTGCTGAATCAAAAGGTATACATAGTTTCATAGTGCTTGGAACATAATTCTAAATTGCTCTCCAGAATGTTTGGATCATTTCACAATTCCACCAACTATGTATTAGTATTCTAGTTTTCCCACATACTATTCAACATTTATCAAAATCTTTTCCTGTCATCTTAGCCTATCTGAGAAGTATGAGGTGGTATCTCAGAGTTGTTTCAATTTGCATTTCTCTAATCAACAGTGATTTACATCATTTTTAATATAATTATAATTAATTTCTTCACCTGAAAATTATCTGTTCATATCCTTTAATCATTTATCACTTGGAGAGTGACTCATAAATTTGACTCAATTCTTTATATAGTTTAGTAATGAGGCCTTTATCATAAAACACTGGCTGTAAAATGTTTCCTCCAGTTTTCTGCTACAGCTGTGTTGGTTTTGTTTATGCAAAATCTTTTTAGTCAAATGTAAGCAAGTTGTCCATTTTGCATTTCACTATGTTCTCTAGTCCTTCTTTGTCCAAAAATTCCTCCCTTCTCCAAATATCTGAGAGTTAAACTATCCCTTGCTCTCTTAATTTGCTTAAAATATCATCCTGTGTGCCCAAATCACATATCCGTTTTGACTTTATTTTGGTAGGGGGTGTGAGATATAGGTCTATGCCAAGTTTGACATGTTATTTTCCAGTTTTCCCAGCAATTTTTCTGAAGTAGTAAGTTCTTATCACAAATGCTGGAGTTTAGGGTTTATCAAATAGTAGATTACTAGAATCATTCATTATTGTATTATGTATGACTAAACAATTTTATTGATTTCTTAGCCAATACCAAATGGCTTTGATGACTGCTGCTTTATAACTGAGTTTTAGGTTTGGTATTATTAGGCCACCGTTCTTTGTAATTTTTTTTTTTTTTTTACCATTAATTTCCTTGATATTCTTGACCTTTTGTTCTTCCAGATAAATTCTGTGATTATTTTTTCTAGCTCTGTAAAATAATATTTGGTAATTTGATTAGTAAGGCACTAAATAAGTAGACAAATTTAGGTAGAATAGTCATTATTCTATTTATTTATTGTATCATTTATTATATTAACTCAGTTTACCCATAAGCAATTGATAGTTTTCCAGTTATTTAATCTTATTTCACTTGTGTAAGTGTTTTGTAATTGTGTTCACGTAGTTCTTAGATTTGTCTTGGCAGATAGACACCCAAATATTATATTTTTGTTTATAATTATTTTAAATGGAATTTTTCTTTCTATCTCTTGCTGCTGAACTTTGTTAGTAATATATATATATATATATATATATATATATATATATATATATATATATATATATATATAAATGCTGATGATTTGTGTGGGTTTATTTTATATCCTGTAGCAGCAAGCAAGGAGCAGCAGAGAAGGTGTAAACACTGGAGGTAAAGAATAAAACCCCGGAAAGCTAGTGTGTCTCGGGACCTGGCCACCCCCACCCCCATCAGTAGTGACTCAGCATGTTTTTAGAGCCTCAGAGCCTCAGAGCCTCAGAGCACAGACCAAACCCAGCCATCACTGTCCTGTTAGTGCCTCATTGCTGTCTCCCACAGTCTGTAGAGGAAGCCCAGTAACATTATCTAGCCACATCCCCCCCACAAAAAGACCAAGTGTTTCTCTTGTCAATTTGTTTTCTTCGATTCCCACTCTGACAAAATGAACAAAAAAGTTAAAAGGGCTCTAACCAATTTTCAGCTTCTGTATGGATAGAGAGCAGACTTCAAACCATGAAGAGACTAAAAGCAGATTGTCTCCAAAGGAAGCCCCTAAGAGGGATATGAGCTGCTCCTCAATACAAAAGAATCTCATAGAGGAAATCAAAAAGGCTCTCACAAGAGAGCTAGAAGAGAAATGGGAAAAGGAAAGGGAAGCTTGGCAAGAAAGTCTGGAGAAGTCATTCCAGACATTTAAAGACAGAGTGGATAAAGAAAACAAAGCATTGAGAAATAAAATGAGTGAGCTGGAAAAAGAAAACAGCTCTCTAAAAAATAAAATAGATGAAATGGAAAAAAAATTCCATAGAAGATAAAAACTCAATTAGACAATTACAAAAAGATATTTAAAAAGTGAGTGAAGAAAATACATCATTGAAAATTAGAATGGAACAAGTAGAAATGAATGACTCAAGGAGAAACCAAGTAGTAGTCAATCAAAACCAGAAAAATGAAACAATGGAAAATAATGTCAAGTAACTTATTGGAAAGACAACAGACCTAGAAAATAGATCCAGGAGAGACAATCTGAGAATAATCAGACTCCCTGAAAAAAGTGAGGAAAAAAAGAGCCTGGACACTATTTTCCAGGAAATTATCAAAGAGAACTGCCCAGACATTTTAGAAACAGAGAGTAAAATAGACATTATTCATTGATCACTTACTGAAAGGGACCCTAAAATCAAAACACCAAGAAATATAGTGGCCAAGATCAAGAACCATCAGATGAAGGAAAAAATATTGGAAGCTGCTAGAAAAAAGCAATTCAGATATCCAGGAGCCACAATAAGGATAACCCAGGATCTAGCAGTGTCCACATTAAAGGAACGAAGGGCTGGAATATGATATTCTGAAAGGCTAAAGAACTTGGTATGCAACCAAGAATAACTTACCCAGCAAAAATGAGCATCGTTTTCCAGGGAAGAAGATGAACATATGATGAAATAAATGAATTCCATCTATTCTCGATGAAAAAACCAGATCTACACAAAATGTTTGATTTTCAAATACAGAACTTCAAATACAGAGATTTCTAAAAGGGTGAAAAGAAATCTTGAGAACTCAATTTCTGCCATAAAGATATGTAAAGAACACATGTATAATTTGTCCTAGAAACCAGAGCTGGAAAGGAAATTATATCATAAAAAAGGGTAAAGTGGTGGTAAGGTAACCAATTATATCTGAGAGAAAGAAAGGAGGGAGATGAACATAGTGTGTATCAATTGACATATTCAATTTATAATGAAACTTCTTCTACTTCATTGAAAAGTGGGTGGGAAGGAGAAAGCTAAGGTGAAGGGAATATAGGAATTGTGAAGAAAAAGGGTAAAATCAGGGGAGGAACTTTAAGGTGGGGGAAGGATACTAAAAAGGGAGGACTGTGAAAAGCAAGTGGTGCTCACATATTTAATACTGGGGAGGGGGATAAAAGGGAAGGAAAGGAGAAAAGCATAAGCAGGGGTTAACAGGATGGCAAGCAATATAGAATTAGTCATTCTAACCATAAATGTGAATGGGGTAAACTCCCTCATAAAGAGGAAGCAGTTAGCAGACTGGATTAAAAGCCAGAATCCTACTATATGTTGTTTACAGGAAACACACGTAAAACAGGGTGATACATTCAAACTAAAAGTAAAAGGGTGGAGCAGAATCTACTATGCTTCAGGCAAAGCCAAAAAAGCATGGCTAGCCATCCTCATTTCAGATCAAGCAAAAACAAAAATTGATCTAATTAAAAGAGATAAGGAAGGGCATTATATTCTGCTAAAGGGTAGCATCAATAATGAAGCAGTATCAGTATTAAACATATATGCACCAAGTGGTGCAGCATCTAAATTGTTAAAAGAGAAATTAAGAGAGCTGCAAGAAGAAATAGACAGCAAAACGATAATAGTGGGGGATCTCAACCTTGCACTCTCAGAATTAGATAAATCAAGCCACAAAATAAATAAGAAAGAAGTCAAAGAGGTAAATAGAATACTAGAAAAGTTTGATATGATAGAGCTTTGGCGAATGCTAAATGGAGACACAAAGGAGTACACTTTCTTGTCAGCAGTTCATGGAACGCATACAAAAATTAATCATATACTAGGACATAAAAACCTCAAAATCAAATGCAGTAAGGCAGAAATAGTAAATGCATGCTTTTCAGACCACAATGCAATGAAAATTACATTCAATAAAAAGCCAGGAGAAAATAGACCAAAAAATAATTGGAAACTAAATAATCTCATACTAAAGAATGATTGGGTAAAACAGCAAATCATAGACATAATTAATAACTTCACCCTAGAAAATGACAATAATGAGACATCATACCAAAATGTGTGGGATATAGCCAAAGCAGTAATAAGGGAAGTTTTATATCTCTAGAGGCCTACTTGCATAAAATAGAGAAAGAGAAGGTCAAGGAATTTAGCTTACAAATAAAAATGCTAGAAAAGGAACAAATTAAAAACCCCCAGACAAACACAAAACTTGAAACACTAAAAATAAAGGGTGAGATTAATAAAATTGAAAGTAAAAAAACTATTGAATTAATTAACAAAACTAAGAGTTGGTTCTATGAAAAAACCAACTAAATAGACAAATCCATAGTAAATCTGATGAAAAAAAGGAAAGAGGAAAAGCAAATTGATAGTCTTAAAAATGAAGAGGAAATTAGAACAATAGTTAGGAGCTACTTTGCCCAACTTTATGCCAATAAATTCGATAACTTAAATGAAATGGAAGAATACCTTCAAAAATATAACTTGCCCAGATTAACAGAGGAAGAAGTAAATAGTTTAAATAGTCCCATTTCAGAAAAAGAAATAGAACAAATTATTAACCAACTCCCTAAGAAAAAAATCCCCAGGACCATATGGATTTACACGTGACTTCGACCAAACATTTAAAAAACAACTAACTCCAATGCTATATAAACTATTTGAAAAAATAGGGATTGAAGGAGTCCTACCAAATTCCTTTTATCACACAGACATGGTACTGATACCTAAACCAGGTAGGCTGAAAACAGAGAAAGAAAATTATAGACCAATCTCCGTAATGAATATTGATGGTAAAATCTTAAATAAAATATTAGCAAAAAGACTACAGAAAATCATCCCCAGGATAATACACTATGACCAAGTGGGATTTGTACCAGGAATGCAGGCTAGTTCAATATTAGGAAAACTATTAGCATAATCAACTATATCAATAACCAAATTAACAAAAACCATATGATCATCTCAATAGATGCAGAAAAAGCATTTGATAAAATCCAACATCCATTCCTACTAAAAACACTTGAGACTATAGGAATAAATGGACTATGCCTTAAAATAATAAGGAGCATATATTTAAAACTTTCAGTAAACATCATATGTAATGGTGATAAACTGGAATCTTTCCCAGTTAAGATCAGGAGTGAAACAAGGTTGCCCACTATCACCATTACTATTCAATGTAGTACTAGAAATGCTAGCCTTGGCAATAAGATTCAAGAAAGAGATTCAAGGAATTAGAGTAGGTAATGAGGAAATCAAACTATCACTCTTTGCAGATGATATGATGGTGTACTTAGGGAACCCCAAAGACTCTGCTAAAAAGCTATTAGAAATAATTCAGAACTTCAGCAAAGTTGCAGGATACAAAATAAAACCACATAAATCCTCAGCATTTTTTACATTACCAACACAATCCAACAGCAAGAGATACAAAGAAAAATTCCATTCAAAATAATGGTTGATAGTATAAAATATTTGGGAATATATCTACCAAAGGAAAGTCAGGAATTATATGAGCAAAATTACAAAACACTTGCCACAAAAATAAAGACAGATTGAAATAACTCGCAAGACATTAAGTGCTCTTGGATAGGGCGAGCAAATATAATCAAGATGACAATACTCCCTAAACTAATCTATTTATTTAGTGCTATACCAATCAGGCTCCCAAGAAACTATTTTAATGACCTTGAAAAAATAACAACAAAATTTGTATGGAAGAACAAAAGATCGAGAATTTCAAGGGAAGTAATTAAAAAAAAAATAAATCAAATGAAGGTGGCCTAGCTGTACTTGATCTAGAACTATATTATAAAGCAACAGTCATCAAAACCATTTGGTATTGGCTAAGAAATAGACTAGTTGATCAGTGGCATAGGTTAGGTTCACAGGGCAAGATAGTGAATAAAAAAAGAAATCTAGTGTTTGACAAACCCAAAGTTCCCAACTTTTGGGATAAGAATCCATTATTTGACAAAAACTGCTGGGAAAGCTAGAAATTAATATGGCAGAAATTAGGCATAGGCCCACACTTAACACCACATCCTAAGTAAGATAAGATCAAAATGGGTCCATGATTTAGGCATAAAGAATGAGATCATAAATAAATTAGAGGAACATAGGATAGTTTACCTCTCAGACTTGTGGAGGAGGAAGGAATTTGTGGCCAAAGGAGAACTAGAGATCATTATTGATCACAAAATAGAAAATTTTGATTACATCAAATTAAGAAACTTTTGTACAAACAAAAGTAGTGCAAACAAGATTAGAAGGGAAGTAATAAATTGGGAAAACATTTTTACAGTTAAAACTTCTGATAAAGGCCTCATCTCCAAAATATACAGAGAATTTACTCTAATTTATAAGAAATCAAGCCATTCTCCAATTGATAAATAGTCAAAGGATATAAACAAACAATTTTCAGATGATGAAATTAAAACTATTTCCACTCATATGAAAGAATGTTCCAAATCACTATCAATCTGAGAAATGCAAATTAAGACAACTCTGAGATACCACTACACACCTGTCAGATTGGCTAAGATGACAGGAACAAATAATGATGAATGTTGGAGGGGCTGTGGGAAAACTGGGACACTGATTCATTGCTGGTGGAGTTGTGAAAGAATCCAACCATTCTGGAGAGCAATTTGCAATTATGTCCAAAAAGTTATCAAATTGTGCATATCCTTTGATCCAGCAGTTCTATTACTGGGCTTATATCCCAAGGAAATACTAAAGAATGGAAAGGGACCTGTATGCACCAAAATGTTTGTGGCAGCCCTTTTTGTAGTGGCTAGAAACTGGAAAATGAATAGATGCCCATCAACTGGAGAATAATTTGGTAAATTATGGTATATGAATCTTATGGAATATTATTGTTCTATAAGAAATGGTCAACAAGATGAATACAGAGAGGCTTGGAGAGACTTATATCAACTGATGCTGGGTGAAATAAGTAGAACTAGGAGATGATTATACACTTCAACAACAATACTATATGAAGATGTATTTTGATGGAAGTGGATATCTCCAACATAGACAAGAGGTAATCCAAGTCCAATTGAGCAATGATGGCCAGAATCAGCTACACTCAGAGAAGAAACACTGGGAAATGAGTGTAAACTGTTAGCATTTTTTTGTTTTTCTCCCCAGGTTATTTTTACCTTCTGAATTCAATTCTTCCTTTGCAACAGCAACAACAACAACAAAACTCAATTCTGCCCATATATATTATACCTCGTATATACTATAACATATTTAATATGTATGGGAATGCTTGCCATCTAGGGGAGGGGTGGAGGTAAGGAGGGGAAAAATTCAGAACAGAAGGGAGTACAAGGGATAATGTAAAAAATTAATTTTAAAAATATAAAAAAATATTTACTCGGAAAATTTATAGACCTGGAAAATAGATCTAGGAGAGATGATCTGAGGATCATTGGACTTCCCGAAAATTATGATGAAAAAAAGAGCCTAGATTCTATTTTACAGAAAATCATCAAAGAGAACTGTCCAGAGATAATAGAAACAGAAGGGAAAATAGGCATTGAAAGAATTCATTGAAAACCTTCTGAAAAAGACCCTAAAAAAAGAACTCCACGGAACAGTGGCTAAGCTGCAGAACTACCAAACTAAGGAAAAAATATTGCAAGCAGCTAGGAAAAAACAATTCAAATATCAAGGTGACACAATAAGGGTCACTCAAGATCTGGCTGCCTCCATATTAAAGGATCAAAGGGCCTGATATTCCGAAAGGCAAAAGAACTAGGATTGCAACCAAGAATAAACTACCCAGCTAAGTTTAACATTTTCTTCCATGGAAGAAGATGGACATTTAATGAAACAGAGGAATTCCATTTGTTTCTAAGAAAAAAAAAAACAAACTTAAAAAATTTTATCTACATCCCCAAGACTCAAGAGAAACAGATAAAGGTAAAAAGAACTCTTGAGAACTGTATTTCTGTTGTGTATATACAGAAAGTCCACATAGATAATTTGATTTTACTGATATAACATAAAAAAGGAAGTAGTAAAGGGAAGGGGATAGTATCAGAAAACGGGAAAGGAGAGATAAAAAGAGGGAAACTACATCCCAGGAAGAGGCAAAGAAAATTTACCACATCTGAGGGAATTTAGAGAGGGGGAGAAACATTATGTGAATCTTACTCTCATCAGAGTAGGATCAAAGAGTAAATAATTGACATATGTGTTTTTCAGAGAATTCTCTCTCACTTCATTAAAAGGGGGGGTGAGGAAAAGGGAAAAGGAAAAGAGGAATAAGGGAAGGGTACAAGAAAGGGGAAGGGACTTAAAAGGAGGGGGGATGGATACTAAAAAGGAAGGGCTTCACGTCACAAGTGGGGTCAATAAATTAAATACTGGGGGAGGGGTTCGGGGGGGACAAGGAGAAAAAAGCATAATCAGGGGATAATATGATGGCAGGAAATACAGAATTAGTAATTTTAACTGTACATGTGAATGGGAAGAACTCTCCCATTAAATGGAGGTGGATAGCAGACTGGATCAAAAGTCAGAACTCTACAATATGTTTTTTGAAGTGGATATCTTCAACATAAAGAAGATCTAATTCAGTTCCAATTGATTAATGATGGACAGAAACAGCTACACCCAGAGAAAGAACACTGGAAAAGGAGTGTAAAATAAACATTTTTCTTTCTAAAATAAACTATTAGAAAATCTCAAAGGATGATATGAATCAGTCCTAAGCCTCTAGAGGCTTCATGGAAGTTCTCATAAAAGATTTTTAAAAGGCAAATAAGAGAGGTATTGTCTTTCTACCCAGGTTACTTATACCTTCGGAATCCAAGTCTTACCGTGAAACAAGAAATTTGGTTTTACACACATATATTGTATCTAGGTTATGCTGTAACATATTTAATATATATGGGATTGCCTGTTATCTAGGGGAGGGAGTAAAAGGAGGGAGGGTAAAATTTGGGATAATGTTGTAAAAATAAAAATTACCCATATATATGTACTGTCAAAAAAATTTATAATTATAAAATTAATAAATTAAAAAAACAAAACATTTCCATAAAAGTCATTTTGTGAAAGAAAGCATAAATCTCCCACTCTAGTGGGGAAAAAATCCTTAATTGATGGGCATCTGGTCAATTTTTTGTCCTGAGAAGAGAATTCAAATCTATCTGTTCTGTCTTACATTCATGTCTTTTCCCATTTTTTCTTCTACCTCTTTTATTTGCCTTTTTAAAATCTTTTATGAGAGCTTCCATGAAGCCTCTAGGGGCTTAGGACTGATTCATATCATCCTTTGAGATTTTCCATGTGGGCATTTTGTCCTTTTATGGGTTAGATTTTTGGTCTTCCCTGTCACCATAGTAGCTTTCTATGGTTCTGTTTTTCTCCTATTTTGTGACTTTTAAGGTTGAATTCTGCTTATAAATCATAGGGAGATGGTCTCATGCTTCTTGTGCAAATGATGTGTTTTGTGTTTTGCTCACAGCAAGGAGTAGCCCTACATGCTCTTTCCAGGCAACAGTTTGGTTTCCTGAGCTGGCAATTTGCCTTCTGCACTGGGACTGAAGGCTGCCCCATTGGTCTACTCTGCTACTGGGGGGTCTTAGTTTCTGACCTGTTGTGATTAAGATCCTCTCACTAGCTTTCCTGGACACCATGTGAACTGGGCTGAACACCCTTTTCACCTCAGTGAGATTGACCTTTCCTTGAGTTTTTTTTCCAGTCTATCTTGAATTGCAGAGAGGTTTCTTTTTATTAGACTCTGTTCATAGGCTTGGTTTCATTGGGAAAGCATGAGCAGCTTCCTGTCTTCACTCTGCCATCTTGGCTCTGTCTCCAGTTTCATTGTTCATAAGGAACACTTATGGAGAGGCACCCATATGAGCTACATGTGTGACCAAAGTCCATATGTGAAGCAGTGGTCTTACAGCATTTAGGTGGCCAGGATGCACATATGGAGATTAGCACATATAGGGCACATCCATGGAGGAGGAACTCACACCACCAGCCTCCTGTCAGATTTAGTAGCATCATCACACTGGTCCCCCCAGGCCTGAACCTACTGGTCTCCTAATAGATGGATGCTGTTCCATTGGACCCTGCTCTGTAAGACTCACTGTCTTCTCTGAACACTGCTCTATGGGATGGATCATCTCTATCAGATACTGCCAGGCTGGAGGCTATTCTGCTGTTCTATCCTGTAAATCATCCCAGATGCATCTTCACTAGACACTCTTCTGCCTTCAGCTTTTGGCCAGATGAGATCCTTGACAATCTCTTCTTCTAGAGAAGAATGGGTGCTTGCCATATGCTGTCAACTTCAAGGTGACAGATGTTTCCAGGCTTCTGCAGTAAAGGTGGAAACCTGTTTGCAAAGCAACAAAAAGTCTTCTCTCTCTATTTCTTTCTTACTTTCTAAGATTTTTTACTTTTCATCTTCCCAGCAGAAGATTTTTCAATTCCAAGTTCCAAGACATTTAGGAAGGAAAAAAGAACAGTGTCTTTCCAATTCATTCAACCACTCTGGCTTAAACTTTGTTTAGATCTCTTTTTCCTGATGCAAAGGCTTGAGTCTCACTGTTAAGAATCTTTACCTGACCTTATGGGAATCATTCTGTAAATGAACAGACATGGAATAATGATTTATGAAGCGCTTACTATGTGCAATACACTGAGTTAAGCACTAGGGATACAAATACAATAAAAAAGAAACATCATGTCTGCCTCAAGGAAGTTATATTCTAAAGGAGGAAGACAACACACAAAAGGGAATTTGAAAAGGAGGAAGGATTTTGGGGTCAAAGATTTCAAAGCTTGGAAAGTCTGGAAAGAAGCAAGACAGGAAAGTGAATCAGAAATGGTTAGTGGGGGCTTCTCCTCAAAATATAGTCCCAAGGAAGAACACTCCAATGGGAGAAGGAGGCCAACAGGGGGAGGGACATTCCAACATGAGAAGGCTATAGGGAAAGATGCATGAGCCAGAATGAGAAGAACCAAGATGTTGAGGAATATTACTGGAAAAGAAGTTTAGACAGTGGCAAAGATTGGAAAGTCAGAGAGGAACTTGGAAGAGAGATAGGAAAGGGATAAAGATTGGCTGACCTGATCACCTCCACAAAATGAGGCCCTGGGAGGAACCCAAACCTGAATGGCAACAGGAGAGGATGAAATAACTGAAGTGATGAGGGAAAGAGCCAGAGTGAGATAGGACCTGTTGATGATTTCTTTAAGAGCAGGAGTAGAACTGAAAGGGGAATTACTTCCAATTTCCAAGCTTTGAGGTCTAGATTATGTCTGTAATGGTTTGTATGATAACTACCAAAGAGCTGGGGAATTTCAGCTTTGCCAGTTTTCTTTTTTTTTTTTTTTTTTTTTTTTTTTTTTTTTTTTTTGAGCATGGAGCCAGTTTTCAAAACTTAAACCTCTGCCCTTTACCCAAGTGGTGGTAGCAGAGTGAGGGATGGAGGGAGAGGCACATGTAGCCTAGAGGGCTCTATCTTCAGCTTTTGTTCTCAACCCAAGCCTTTCCTGCATTAATGGCTACTCAGTTCCTAAGCATACTTCCTATAGGGAAGGTAAAATATATAATCAGGTAAGTATATATTTCAAGTAAAAATATAAGTATCTGTATGCAAGTTACGTGTCCCCAGTAGAGTGAGGGCTCCTTTAGGGAAACTGACAACATATCCCCAAGAACTTAGAAGAGTGCCTTGAACACAGTGAATATTTAATACTTCTTGAAGTAGATCAGGATGAGGGCAATACACTTCAGATATAGACTAATGAAACAGAAAATCTTTAGAAGATGGATTCTGAATGTGAATGGTTCAGTTGGGCAAATGTACATGAAAAGAGGCAGTTGGGAAGGTAAGAAGAATGCAAATTAAACAGTGTTGTGAATGTCAGACTAAAATGTCAGGACTTCATTATGTAGGGCCCTTGAAGATATTTGGGCAAGAGACTGACACAACCAAAGTTGTAATTGGATGAAAAAATAGAGTATCAAAAAGTCAAATTAACAATGATAAGATATAAAAACTAAAAAAAAAAAAAAGGTCTTAGGATAATTAACTTAGTTCTACTGTAACTGATTAAAAAAAGATAGAAACTAACTCTATGAACTCTAATCATTCCTATAAAGTGATAAATATGAGAATTATAATTCTGCAGCTAGAAAAACTAAATGGTATGAAAGTAGTAAACTGATTTGGCTGTGATCGTGGTTATGAATTGTTAAGACAGTTAAAGACAGAATCAAGAATCATTAGCTACTGTATAAAAAAAAAAGTGTATGAGAAAGCCAAACAAAGAAGGATTTAAGTAGTGATTTAGTAAAATTCAATTTATACTAACAATTCTAGATATCAAGACAGAAAAATAAATTGAATTTACTTAGCCAACTACTTGATCAATGCTATTTTTAAAAGAATGTTTTTCTTTGTTGGTTTAGTATTTTTTATCAAAAAGATCTCTAACACTGAAAAAAAAATATCATTTAATAAATGTTCACTCTTTTTTTTTATTCCCAGTCTCTTGGACACAACAAAATTTAACAGTGCTTATAAAATAAAGAAAAAAAAAAAAAAAAAAACAGGAAAATCCAGCCTTTGAGGAAAAGATAACAGTGATGTTTTTAAGGCAACATTTTAAAAAATCAATGCAATTTTTTCTATAACCTGTGTTACCTTTGATAGTTTTGTTTTTTTTTTTTTCCCTCTATTCTGTGCTAGAAGCATAAGAATTGAATAATAAAGGTTAATAGCTCCTGCAGGAATTTGTCCTTTTTAAGACTCTCAACATGACTTTCTCATTTTCCTGAACAAAGGAAAACAGTCTGTTGAATTAATGATTATGGTCTATCTTTTAAAATTATGTTCACCTTTGATTAAACAAACAAAAAAAAAAATCCCATACTTTAAAGAAAGGTATTTCCTAATGTAAGAAGAGCTTTTGGCAAATGTTTAATAGAGAACAGCTTTTTTTTTTTTTTTTTGTCTGAAAGACTTCTGTGATACTTGTCTCAACTTTCAAAGAAATAAAAATCAGTTCCATGTAAAAAAAGGGCTAGATTTGGTGTATTATTTGATTGATAAAATAAAGAAAATCTTTACATACACTCTAGGACAATAATGATTTGTAATATCTTAGTTTTAATAGGTGTGCTTATCTTCCTCTTTTCCTTAAATACTGTTGTACATTGAAATCCTCACAAAGGTAGTCTTTGTGATGGCCAAAAATATTTGTGGTGGCTAAAACTGTTAAATTATATACTTGGTAAACATTTGGTAATTACTGGTCCACAGATGAAGCACACTTAGCTAGGTTTGGTTCTCATTTCTCTTTTGGAAGTATATTTGTTTTGGTACAACCTATTAAAGCCTAATCTCCTTTGGCATAACCAATGAAATCAAGGATCACATTCAAAATGAATTGTGGCATATTTAAATGGAGGTTGACTTACAAGAACATTTAAATAATCAGTTATCTGAATGTTCAGGATTTCTTTAAAAAAAAAAATGATGGAAGACTAGACATTTTCTCTGATCCTTTCTACCTACAAAAGAAAAGTATATAAAAGAAAAAGCAATTTCATTTGTTTCTCAGTTATCTAGGACATCAAGAACTCTAATGAGATGAAAAAAAAAAAAAAACACCCACACCCACAACCAATTAACAATAGAAAAGGCCAATCTTTACATCTTAATGTGCTCCTTTCTCAAAATCCCTTTAACCCACAGCTATTTATTCTGTCAAGACTGCTTAAACTGATTGAGGTGTTTCCAACAAAATCAGTTCCTCACCTTCTTCCTGCCAGCAGCCAAGAAAACTTAAAGGAAAAAGCTTGTTCTGACTGAAACTGTAGCATGGCAGTACTCTGTTCTGCAACAGAGCTCAAGAATACCAAGGAAGAAAGGTAATGGGGACAGGATACCAGTAGTTACACTGTGTAGTACTCCACTAAGTCTGAAGCAAAGAGCCCAACTTTTAACTGGGCTCAGTTCTTTCCCCTCACAAACAATTTGGAGCAAAACCTAAGACTAGAGAAATGGACCAGAAGAATGTGACAAGTCAAAGAACCTGAAAACTAAATTTAAATAAATATATAAGAAAATTGCCAAGAACTTCTTTTTTTTTTAAATAGTATTTTATTTTTCCAAATGCATGCAAAGATAGTTTTCAACATTCATCTTTGCAAAATCTTGGGTTCCAAATTCCCCCCCTTTCCCTTCCTCCCCCCTCCCTAAGACAGCTAGCAATCTAATATAGATTAAATATGCAATTCTTCTAAACATATTTCCATATTAATCATACTGTATGGGGCAGTTAGGTGGTGCAGTGGTTAGAGCACCAGCCTTGAATTTAGGAGGACCCAAGTTCAAATCTGGTCTCAGACACTTAACACTTCCTAGCTGTGTGACCCTGGGCAAGTCACTTAAACCCAGCCTCAGGGGGGGAAAAAAATCATACTGTACAAGACAAAATCTGATGAAAAGGGGAAAAAAAAAACACAAGAAAGAAAAAAACAAACAAACTAACAATAGCAATAAAAAAGATACTATGCTTTGATCTGTATTCAGTTTTCATAGTTGTCTCTCTCAATGTGAATGACATTGTCCATTCAAAGTTTATTAGGATTGTATTGGTTCACTTACTTCATTATTGAAAAGAGTCAATTCCATCACAATTGATCATCACATAATCTTATTGT
Organism: Sminthopsis crassicaudata; assembly: GCF_048593235.1. Taxonomy (NCBI): domain Eukaryota; kingdom Metazoa; phylum Chordata; class Mammalia; order Dasyuromorphia; family Dasyuridae; genus Sminthopsis; species Sminthopsis crassicaudata. The sequence goes on along the minus strand of NC_133617.1, from coordinate 150,205,622 downwards.
TATTGTATACAATGTTCTCTGAATTCTGCTCACCTCACTTAGCATCAGTACATATAAGTCTTCCCTGGTTTTTCTGAAATCATCCAGTTGATCATTTCTTATAGAACAATAATATTCTATAACATTCATATACCATAACTTGTTCAGCCATTCCCCAACTGATGGGACATCCACTCATTTTCTAGATTCTTATCACTACAAAAAGGGCTGCCACAAACATTTTTTGCACATGTGGATCCTTTTCCCTCCTTTATGATCTCTTACATTCCTAGTAAAAATATTATTGCATCAAAGGGTATGCATAGTTTGATAGCCCTTTGGGCATAGTTCCAAACTGCTCTCTAGAATGGCTGGATCATTTTATAGCTTCATCAACAAGACCCCAGGTTTCCTACATATTTCCAATATTTATCATTATCTTTTTCTGTCATCTAAAATTGCCCAGAACTTCAGAAAAGTTTCAACCAAAAGGTTTCATAGATCACCTCTGAGGGAAGTGAAGCATAGGACCTTGTGCTGAATATTCCAACACACATAATGGCAAAATTTAGCAATTCCAATAATAAATAACAAATTATAAAAATGACCAATAGAAAGATTTTTAAATATAAAACAAATAAAATTTGAAAAATACCACTTTTCTGCATCTTCTAAAAGCCACAAGAGGGAATGGAATAAATCAATTAACTAATAAAGATTTATTAAAGGCCTACTATGTACCAGGAACTATCTGGTGATATAAAAGGAGAAAAAAAAAGAATAGTCCCTACCATGAAGGATTTTACAATTGAATGAAGAAGACAACATATGAACATATTTAAGCAAATTATATATAAGAGAAGTAGGAAACAATGAAAAGAAAATAGATATTAAAATTAAGAACAGATGGGGAAGGCTTTCTGTAGAAGGTGGGCTTGGTGGGATTTTAGTTGAGACTCAAATGAAATCAGGGAAGTCAATATCTAAAGAGGTGGACAGATAATATTCTAGGCCTCAGGACATCCAGAATAAATTCCCAGAGTCAAAATATGAGATGTGTTGGTTAAGAAAGAATTAAAAAAATCAGTGTCACTGTATCTGAATCAAAGAGGAAGGTGTAAAAAGACTGTAAAGGTAAGAGGAGGGCTAGATTATGAAGATATTTGAATGCCAGTGCATTTTGTTATTTACTCCTAAAAGACAATAGAAAACCACTGAAGGGTTTGTTGAGGTGGGAGGTGATAGTCTGACCTATACGTTTTTAAAACATATATTATTATTACTAAGTAATTATTTTTAATTTTTTATTTAATATTAATTTTCTTAATTTAAAATTTATTTTTATTATTAAGTTATTTAGAAAAATAACTTAAGTGGATGAATGAAAGATGGATTGAAGTGGGGAGATTTGAGGCAGGCAGTTCCACGAACAAACTATACTACAAGAATGGTGAAATTGTCAGAGATAGAAAGAAATGTAGTCAAGAAATGTTACACAGGTAAAATCAACAGGAAGAGATTAGATTTAGGAGGGACAGGAGATAGGAAGGAATTCAGGATGACTCCTAGGTTGGGAAACTGAGGAACCAGAAAGATAGTATTGCCCTCTATAGTAACAGGGAAGGTGAGAGTAGAAGAGGGTTTAGGGGAAAAGATAATGAATTCCATTTTGGACTTAACGAGCTTAAGATTTATACTGGACATACAGTTCAAGATGTCAAGGATACTGGATCCTGAACACCAAGATTGGAGGTCAGTAGGGAGACTGAAACAGAAAAGTTAGATTTGAGAATCATCAGGCTACAGATAGTAATTAAACTCATGGAAGATGATGATATCACTAATTGAAGTTATATAGATGGAAAAGACAAGAGGTCCCAGATAGAAACTTGAGGGACATGCAAAGTTAGAAGGCAGGATATGGATGAGGATATAGCAAAGGAGACAGAGAAGTGATCAAATAGGTAACCTAGAGAAGGAGAGAGTATCAATTGGAGAATTATCAACAATATCAAAGGCTCCAGAGAAGTAATAGAGAATTACAGTTTAGAAAAGACCTTTGTTGACAGCAAACAGATAGAATAATAGTTCCATTGTTCAAGAGAGTTCAAATTGCAACACAAGGTGACATATCCTGAAAACCTGAGCCTAAACATTAATGTAAAAAGATGAACCTTTAATAAAAGGAAGCATTTAAAGCATTTCTAGGAAGAAAATAAAAATCAACAAGAAATATAAACAAGCAGCTGAGGATAACAACAAAATAATAATAAATAGATTTTTAAAGGATTGATTTCTAAATAAGCAAAGGTACAAGGATGAAAGTAGAAGTTAAATTGAAGTAATAATAGAGGAACCCAAAGCAATCAAAACAATCTTCCTAATTAATCAAAGATTAGTAATGAAATGTGCAAAGAATGGCATAAGAACACCCCTACCATGGAACAATGTCTTCTCTATCATTTACAATAATTTTTATTTCTAAGAGAGAGGCACAAGAGAAAAAAAGCATGAAAGGATAAGTTCTACAAAGCAATAACAAAATATATAGAAAAGGAATATAAATAAGTACATTAGATGCTGTAAATACATGAAAAATCAGAGAATAACAAAGAAATAAATAATTAAAATGAAAAAATAATGAATCAAAAAATAAAATTCTAGAATAGAAAAAAAAGGAAGACAGGGGGAAAATTTTTTTTTAGAATAAAAGGCATAGAAAATAAAATTTCAAAAATAATAATGAAAGAAATTAAAGAGTAAGGAAAGTTTACTTAACTGGGAAAAAGGTTAAAATTAAGTATGTTAATTAAGTATATAAAAGGAAGAAAAAAAAGAAACATTTAAGTGAAACTCTAAAACTATAGAGAAAGTATAACAACCAGAAATTGGGAGAAAACAGAGAGAAAATAAAATTGCCACTAAAATTGAGCAAGCCAAAATAGTTGAGGATATAAAATATTGTGGTTATAGAGGAAGAGGCAAAAATTCTAATTTGGGGTGAAAAAATATATAGAGAGGAGGAAAATATAAGCCAAATTCTCATAACTTTAACTAGAATGAATTAAACAATCCAATATAATAAATAACTTATAGTTTGAATAACAAAATAAAATCTTAAAATCTGTTGCTTACACAAAACACATTTTTTTTTTTCTTTTTTCTTTTCTGAGGCTGGGGTTAAGGGACTTGCCCAGGGTCACACAACTAGGAAGTGTTAAGTGTCTGAGACCAGATTTGAATTCCTGAATTCAAGGCTGGTGCTCTATCCACTGTACCACCTAGCCGCCCCCACATTTTTTTTTTTTTTTTTAGAAAAGACATGCACAAAATAAAAATGAGGTGCAAGAATAATTACAATGCTTCTGGCAAATCAAAAAAAATTATTAGTTGTGATCATGCTATTAGACAAGACAAAACTAAAATTTGTAACATAAAAAGGAAAAGATAAAGAAATTACATTATGCTGAAAAGAACTATAGTAAAAAAAGTCTCAATATTAAACTTACATTGTTCAAATATTTAGCATATAAATCCATAAATGAAAAGATAACAATTACAAGAAGATATAGACAGGAACATGATATCGAACAACAAAATCAACAAAAGGGAAGATAAATAATTAAATAAATTGCTGAAGAATCTAGGACAAAAAACTTTTCACATCTTCTAAATTGAATTATTTAAAAATATACAAATTTCTGAGCACTGAATAGAACTTTTACAAACCATTCATATGTATTATGGAACAGAAATCCTTCAATAGATATAAAAAGGTAAAAGTAGTAATTAGCTCATGGAGCACAAACTAAAGAAAGACCTAAATGTAGACTTAATGAAATCCTAAATGATGAGGACCAAAGGATAAATCATAGAAACAATTAATAATTATGTGAAAGAAGATGACAATGATAACAACATATCAAAACTTCTGGTAGTAGTTAAAGAAGTCTGAAGGGGAAAATGATATCCTTCAAATATATATTCATAAAATAGAAAAAGAAAGAACAAAGAACAGAAAAAAAATTTTCAAATGAGAAAACTAACAAATAAGCTGCTAAAGACAAGGGGTAAAAATAAGTCAAACTATAGATAAGATAAATAAAACAAAATGCTGGTTCCTCAAAAAGACTAATAAAACTGATAAACTATATCAATTTGGTTAAAAGGAAAAAAGCAGAAAAGAAAATCAACAAATTAGGTAAAATCTAAATAAAAGCAGAAGAAAAAGTAATTAGTTGAAGCTCATATTTGTGATTATATACTACCAAAAATATGAAATAATTAAAGGACTACCTCAAAAGTAGAAAATATCCAAATTAAAAGGCTAAATGGAATGCTAAATAATCCCACCTCAAAGGGAAAAAAAAAAAAAAAAAGATTCTTCTACCTGAAAAATTAATAGGATAATTCTAACAAACTACTAAATAATAAGAAGCAGTAATATTACACAAATTATTCTCAAAAAACTGACAAAGCATGCAAATCAGAATCATTTTATGAGATAAAACTCTAAATCTAAACCAAGGAAAGCTAAAGGATAGGACTCTAGATCAATATCATCAATGAATATTTTTTTATTTAAATATTTTAAATAAAATTCTGTCAAATAAACTATAGTAATTTAACCAAGAAATTATTCCATATGACCTAGTTAGATTTATATAAGATGCAATTATAGTCCCACATCAGAAAAGTCATGAACATCAAGAAAATTAAAAACAAAATCAAACAAAACCATATTTTCTCACTAGATGCAGAAAATCTTTAAAATTCAAAACTGTACAAAGTGTGACAGAGAAAGACCTTTTTTCAATATCAGAAAAATAGTCATGCACTATGGGGATATACTGGAAAGTTTCCCAATAAATATAAGAATAAAGCAAATATTCTTATTACTGTTATTTGACATAGTTTTTAAAATCCTAGTAATAGTTGTAATACGTGATAAAGAAATTAAACATGAAGACATGGATAAACAGGCAACTAAAACCTACCTATTTGTTGATACTATGTTATAATAAACTTAACAGGCTACATAAAAGTGTTGCAAATGAATAATATACTACCTACAACAGTGTACCAAAGTTAATTTGGTGTTAATGCTCTTTTGAGTAAAGTCGTTTTGATGTTCTATTGATCAAATTATTTTTAAATACTTCATTGAATCAATAAAGTAAAAAATAAAATTCACTTGGAAAAATAAAATATATTTACTATTCAAGGAAATGATGAAAAGAGATGGGGACAATAGGTAATAATATTTTCTAACTCAAACTATGTTATAAAGCAGCAGTCTTCCAAACCATCTGGTATTGGTTTAAAAATAGCAGTAATGAGTAGAACAGACTAAAAAGTGAGAATCAGAAACAATGGAATTCAATAATCTAGAGTTCATTAAATCAGAAAACATAAATTACTTAGGAAAGAACTCTCTATTTTATGAAGTCTTGGAAAACTGTTAAGAAGTAATCCCCCCCAGAAAATAGGCATGAACCAATAACTTAAATATATTCCACAATATATTCTCAATGAAATCATGACCTTTATATCAAAGATCATAGCAAAAAAAAAAAAAAAAGAGTAGACTGTATACTTCTTAAAAAAAAAAAAAAAAACATTTTTATTCACAAAACATATGCATGAGTAATTTTTCCAACATTGACCCTTGCATTACCCCCTGCCAAAATTTTTCTCCCTGTTCTCCCCATCTCTTCCTCCACCCATCAGGCAGTCCAATACATGCCAAATATGCTGAAATGAATGTCAGATCTAATGTGCATATACATATTCACACAGCCATCTGGTTGTGCAAGAAAAATCAGATCAAGAAGGAAGATAAAGAAAAACCAAGAAAAAAGAAACAAAATGCAAGCAAATAATAACAGAGAGAGTGATAATGCTATGCTGTGTTCCACCCTTTGTTCCCATGGCTCGCTCTCTCTGGGTGTAGATGGTTCTCTTTATCACTCCACAAGTGGAACTGGTCCAAATCATCTCATTGTTGAAGAGAGCCGCGTCCATCAGAATTGGTCATCATCTAGTCTTGTTGTTGCTATGTATAATGATCTCTTGGTTCTGCTCATTTCACTTTGCATCAGTTCATGAAGGTCTCTCCAAGCCTCTATGAAATCATCCTTACAGAATAATAGTATTCCATAGCATTTATATGTAATAATTTATTCAGCCATTCTCCAAATAATGACCACTCAGTTTCCAATTTCATGCTACTACAAAAAGGGCTGCCACAAACATTTTAGCACATGTGGGTCCCTTTGCCTTTTTAAAGATCTCTTTGGGATAAGCCCAATAGAAACATTGCTGGATCAAAAGGTATGCACAGTTCGATAACTTTTTGAGCATAGTTCCAAACTGCTCTCCAGAATGGTTGGATCCGTCCATAGTTCCACCACATCCCCTCCAATATTCATCATTTTCTTATCCTGTCATCTTAGTCAATCTGACACATGTGTAGTGATATCTCAGAGTTGTCTTGATTTGCATTTCTCTGATCAAAAGTGATTTGGAGCACCTTTTTATGTGGCTACAAATAGTTTCGATTTCTTCATCTGAAAATTGTCTGTTCATATCCTTGGACGACTTATCAATTAGAGAATGGCTTGAACTATTATAAATTTGAGTCAATTCTCTATATATTTTAGAAATGAGGCTTTTATCAGATCCTTTAGATGTAAAAATGTTTCCCAGTTTCTTGCTTCCCTTCTAATCTTGTCTGTATTAGTTTTGTTTTTACAAAAACTTTTTAACTTAATATAATCAAAATTATCTATTTTATGATCAATAATGATCTTTAGTTCTTCTTTGGTCATAAATTCCTTCCTCTTTCACAAATCTGAGAGGTAAACTATCCTATGTTCTTCTAGTTTGTTTATAGTATCATTCTTTATATCTAGATCATGAACCCATTTCCACCTTATCTTGTTATATAGGTGTGGGTCTATGCGTACTTTCTGGCATACTAGTGTCCAATTTTCCCAGCAATTTTTGTCAAGTAGTGAATTCTTATCCCAAAAGGTGGGACTTTTTGGTTTGTCATATTAGATTGTTATAGTCATTGGCTATTTTGTTCTGTGAGCCTAACCTATTCCATTGATCAACTTCTCTATTTCTTAGCCAGTACCAAATGGGTTTGATGACCATTGCTTTATAAAATAGGTTTAGATCTTGTACAGCTAGGCTACCTTCATTTGCTTTTCTCTGCATTAATTCCTTTGAAATTCTTGACCTTTTGTTCTTCCAGATGAACTTTGTCATTATTTTTTCTAGGTCAATAAAATAGTTTCTTGGGAGTTTGATTGGTATAGCACTAAATAAATAGATTAGTTTAGGGAGTATTGTCATCTTTATTATATTTGCTCAACCTATCCAAGAGCACTTGACATTTTTCCAATTGCTTAGATATGACTTTGTGTGGAAAGTGTTTTGTAGTTTTGTTTATATAGTTCCTGACTTTCCCTTGGCAGATAAATTCCCAAGTATTTTATATTATCAACAGTTATTTTAAATGGAATTTATCTTTATATCTCTTGATGTTGGATTTTGTTAGTGATATAAGAATGCTGATGACTTATGTGGATTTATTTTGTATCCTGTAGCTTTGCTGAAGTTGTGGATTATTTCTAATAGCTTTTTAACTGATTCTCTGGGGTTCTCTAAGTATATCATCATTTCATCTGTAAAGAGTGATAATTTGGTTTCCTCATTATCTATTCTAATTCCTTTAATCTTTTTTTCTTCTCTTATTGTCAAGGAGCACATTTCTAATACAATACTGAATAGCAATGGTGATAGTAGGGAATCTTGTTTCACCCCTGATATTATTGGGAATGGTTCTAGTTTATCCCCATTACATATGATGCTTGTTGATGGTTTTAAATAGATGCTACTAATTTAAGGATAAGTCCATTTATTCCTATATTTCTAGTTCTTTTTTTTTTTTTTAATAGGAATGGATGTTGGATTTTTTTTTCTGCATCTATTGAGATAATTATATGAGTTTTGTTAATTTGGCTTTTGTATCAAATTATGTTAATTTTGTATCAATTATGTTAATATTTTTTCTAATATTGAACCAGCCCTGCATTCCTGGTATAAATCTACTTGGCCCTGGCATATTATCCCGGGGATGATTATCTGTAATTTTTTTGGTAATATTTTGTTTAAGATTTTTGCATCAATATGCATTATGGAGATTGGTCTATAATTTTCTTTCTCTGTTTTCTCCCTATCTGGTTTAGATATTAGTACCATATCTGTATCATAAAAGGAGTTTGGTAGGAGACTTTCATTCCCTATTTTTTCAAATAGTTTATATCATATTGGAGTTAATTATTCTTTAAATATTTGGTAGAATTCACATGTAAATCCATCTGGTCCTGGGGATTTTTTCTTAGGGAGATGATTAATAAGTAATTTATTTCCTCTTCTGTTAATCTGGGCAATCTACATTTTTGTAGGTATTTCTCCATTTCACTTAGGTTGTCAAATTTATTGATATAAAGTTGGGCAAACTAACTCCTGATAATTGCTCAAGTTTCCTCTTCATTGGTGGATAGTTCTATCTTTTCATTTCTGAGTCTAGCAATTTTCCTCTTTCTTTTATCTTATCAAATTAATTAAAGGTTTATCTATTTTTTTCATAAAAGCAACTCTTAGTTTTATTTATTAATTCAATAGTTTTTTGGTTTTTTTTGTTTTGTTTTGTTTTTTTAGTTTCAATTTTATTGTTCTCTCCTTTTATTTTTAGAATTTGAAGTTTGGTATTTTATTGAAGGTTTTTAATTTGTTCTTTTTCTAGCTTTTTTAGTTGAAAGCCCAATTTATTGATCTTTTTGTTCTCTATTTTATCCAAGTGAACATATAGAGATATGAAATTTCCCCTTATAACCACTTTGGCTGCATCCTACAAATTTTGGTATGTTGTCTCATTATAGTCATTTTCTTGGATGAAATTATCAATTGTGTCTATGACTTGCTATTTCACCCATTCATTCTTTAGGATGAGATTATTTAGTTTCCAATTTGTTTTTGGTCTATTTTCCCCTGGCCCTTTATTGAATGTAATTTTTATTGCATTGTGATCTGAAAAAAATGCATTTACTATTTCTGCGTTTCTGCTTTTGATTTTGAGGTCTGTATGTTCTAACATGTATTCATTTTTTGCGAAGGTTCCATGAATTGTTGAGAAGAAAGTGTATTCCTTTTTGTCTCCATTCAATTTTCTCCAAAGATCTATCATATCTAGTTTTTCTAGTATTCTATTTACTTCTTTAATTTCTTTCTTATTTATTCTGTGCTTTGATTTATTTAGTTCTGGGAGAGCAAGATTGAGATCTCCCACTATTATAGTTTTGCTGTCTATTTCTTTTTGTAGCTCTCTTAATTTCTCCTTTAGGAATTTAGATGCTACAACACTTGGTGTATATATGTTTAATATTGATATTGCTTCATTATCTGTGGTACCCTTGAGCAAAATATAATTTCCTTCCTTATCTCTTTTAATCAGATCAATTTTTGCTTTTGTTTGATCTGAGATGAGGATGGCTTTTTTTTTTTTTTTTAACTTCACCTGAAGCATAATAGATTCTACTCCAGACTTTTACTTTTATTCTATATGTATCACTCTACTTTAAATGAGTTTCTTGTATACAACATATTGTAGGATTCTGGTTTTTAATCCAGTCTGCTATCCACTTACCTTTTATGGGAGAGTTCAACCCATTCTCATTTACAGTTAAAACTACTAATTCTGTATTTCCTGCCATCTTATTAACCTCAAATTATTCTTTTCCCTTTCCTTTTCCCCTTTCCCTTCTCCCCAGTATTTTACTTATGAGCATTACTTGCCTCAAGCAGTCCTCCCTCTTTAGAGACTGTCCCCCTTTCTTAGACCTTTCCTCTACTATTTCTCTTTTCTAGTTAGCCTACTCCTTCCCTCTTCGTTTTCTCCTCCTACTTTTCTATAAAATGAGAGATATTTCTTGGTGAAAGCAAATATAACTAATATTCTTTCTTGGAGCCAAATCTGATTCACAAAATATTCATCACCCTCCCTTCTTTCCTTCAATTATAATATGTTTTCTTTGTCTCTTCCTGAGATGTAATTTCACTCATTTTATCTTCACTTCCCCCCTTTTTTTCTGTTACAATTCCCTTTCCATCTCCAGTTTCTTTTTTATATTATAACAGTAAAATCAGATTATACATGTATTCTCAATGTATACCCATAACAGAAATACAGTTTTCAAGAGTTTTTTTTTTTCTTTTTACCTTTTTGTGCTTTTCTTGAGTTTTATATTTGAAGGTCAAATTTTTTGTTTAGCTCTAGTCTTTTCATCAAAAATACATGGAATTCATCAGTTTCAATGAATGCCCATCTTCTTCCCTGAAAGAAAATGCTCAGTTTAGCAGGGTAATTTATTCTTGGCTTTCTTTGCCTTTGGAAATATCAGATTCCAGGCCTTTAGATGCTTTAAAGTGGAAGCTTCTAGCCTCTGAGTAATCCTTATCGTGGCTTCTCTTCTTCTGGCTGCTTGTAATATTTTTTCCTCAGTCTGATAGTTCTCAAATTTAGCCATGATATTACTTGGGGTTTTAATTTTGGGGTTTCTTTCAGGAGGCATTCGATTAATTTTTTCAATGGTTATTTTACCTTCTGTTTCTATGATATCGAGGCCGTTCTCTTTGATGATTTCCTGAAAGAGTATGTCTAGACTCTTTTTTTCATCATGTATTTTGGGAAGTCCAATAATCCTTAGATTGTCTCTTCTAGATCTATTTTCCAGGTCAGTTATTTTCCCCATTAGGTATTTTACATTTTTTTTCTATTTTTTTTCCCATTTTTTGGTTTTGCTTTATTGATTCTTATTGTCTTATTGAGTCATTCTTTTCCATTTGCTCAGTTCTGAATTTTTGTGTGTTTTCTTCATTTAACGTTTTTTACTTCTTTTTGTATTTGTCCAATTGAATTTTTGAATGAGTTGTTTTGTTCTTTGAAATTTTTTTCCCATTTCACAAATTATGTTTTTTTAGTTATCTTCTTTTTCCATTTCACAAATTCTGTTTTTTTAAAAGTTATTTTCTTTTTCTGTTTCACAAATTCTATTTTTCTTAGAGTTGCTTTCTTTTTTCAGTATCAAATATATCTTTTAATGAGTTATATTTTTTTTTCCATTTCACTATGTCTATTTTGTGTTGCCTTTTCCAAACTCTCTTGCAAAGCTTTCATTTCCTTTCCCCATTTTTCTTCTAGCACTCTTTTAAGATCCTTTTAAAGTTCTTTTAGGAGAGTCTTGTGTGATGAGGACTAGGTTATATCACCTTTTAAAGCTTCATTTGGAGACAATCTGCCTTTGATCTCCTCAGGGTTTAAAATCTGTTCTCTTTCTCCATAAAAGCTGTCAATTGTTCCAGTTTGCTTTATTTTTTCACTTTTTTTTTTTGTTTGTTTGTTTTTGTTTAAGTTAAGCTAAGGTCTGCCTTTAGGGCGGGAGAGGTTTTTCCAAGACACTGCAGTTATGCTGGTTCAGTGCTGTTTCATTGCTGGTACTGGGTCTGCCATGTGGAGTCAGCAATGCCCTGGGGCTCTGCTCTGTCTGCTGGGGTTTTGTGGTCAGTTGTTTATGTTTCCCTGTCTCTCTCCCAGTTCTGATTGAAACAGATCTTTTCTGGTCTGTTCCTTCCTGTAAATTCTCTGCCCTGGACTCAAATCTGTGTGCACTGGTGTTTACATGGTTGCCCTGGCTTCCTCCCTCCCATTTCCAATTGAAACAGCTCTTTTTTTTTGGTGATTTTTGAAATTATCTTCTGCTGATAATTTGTTGCACTCCCAATATTTGTGAGTTCTTCTCGTCCAGACCTAATTCAGAAGCTGGATTTCATAATTATTGTGAGGGTTGTAAAGAAGTTCAGAGAGAAACATGTGTTGTCTCTGCCATCTTAGCTCCACCCTCGACTGTACAATTATTAATTATGGATAGTAAATATGTTCTTTAACCAAACATGGGGAAAGTCAATTATAGAGGATAAAATAGTGAACTCTGATTATATGAAACTGAAAAAGCTCCTGTACAAACATAACTGATGTATCTAGAATAAAAAGGGAAATATCAAATGGCACACAAAAAAAAATCCTTGCATTAAATTTATTTGATAAGAGTGTGATGTCATATATCTATATCTATATCTATATCTATATCTATATCTATATCTATATATATATATATATGTGTGTGTGTGTGTGTGTGTGTGTGTGTGTGTGTGTGTACACTACCGTTTGGTATAATAAGAATATCCATAAATGTTGTACATTACACACAATTTCAGAATATTTTGGTGTATTGATGAATTTTGCAATTTCCCCCTTTTTTTTATTTTAGGAAAAAAAGCCCTACCTATCTAGTTAATCATCACTGTCAAAATCAATAGTATATATGTTACTATAAGTTAAATTTATGAATTTTACATGAAAATTTTAAACCATATAAATATAGAAAGTTTATATAATTTTTGGGTTTATATAATGTATCAATTTATATGAAATTATAAATTTATATTAAATATTTCCACACAATGACATATATATATATATATCACATTGCATATAATATTAACTACAATATATCTGTGATCTCATCAAGGGTAAATCTCTTAATTTCTTATAATCCATACATAGATGATTTTTAGATCTCTATGTATTCAGCACAATCTCTTTATTAATTTTCAGTTCATATCATTAAGATAACTAATGGTCATTTTAAATAGTATATCACATAGATATATATCCCACATAAAACTTCAAAAGCAAAACACAGAAATCATCATGTTTCTTCCCAAATCTTTTCCTTTTCTGAACTTCTCTGTTTCTATTGAAAGCACATTCATGAACCTAAATCTAAAATCATGGTAAACTCAGTGTTGTTCCTGATTCTTCACTTTCTCTAATCCCACATATGCAATCATTTGCCAAATCTTGCCATGGCTTCTTCCACATATATCACACCCAGTGGTATGGTGGCAAATGGTTTTTAAAACAATGTGCATGACCCATTTTTAAGTTTAATTTGCATTACTAACACTTTTCTCGTCATTTTCTTACATCTAAATAATCAATAAAATAAAAATTCAAGCTCTAATATGTAACATTTGCTGACTTATGAAATTTAAGCACTTATACTAAAAATTTAACAATTGGCTTTTCTTAACTGGTTGAACTGGCTCCAGGACACTCCTGCTATACAAACCCTTCCTACTCATTTACCATTTTAATCCAGGAGCTCAAAACATTTCTCACCAGGAATACTAACAATAGTCTTATAACTAACTGACCTTCCTATTTCAAGTCCCTTCCCAACCCAAACCCTCTATCCACACATCTATCAAATTGATTTTCTTTAAGCATATATCTGGCCAAGTCACTTTCTTCTTCAATAAATTCCAGTGGCTCCCTATTATTTGGCATTTGGCATTTGTTGTCCTTTCTAGCAGGGCTCCAACTTTTATCTTTCAAATATATACTAATCATATATTATTCCTTTTGCTGAACTCTATAAGTCCAGCAAAACTTGCCCTTCTGTTCTTCAGCATACACAAAAGATCTTATGCTATCCTTTTCCCAGCAGAATTTCTCCTCTATAATCCTCTCATGATAATTTTTCATCTCTGCCTGTCTACTGAATGATCCATTCCTGCATACAAACATGTCCATGGACTTCTCATCCTCAAGAAACCCTTTCTTTATTCATCTCTCTTATTATCAACTTTCAAAGCTTTTCTTTTAGACTGTCCGATATTCTCATTTCTCGAGGTTCTCTTATGACTTCTCTATCTATTCCTGTGTATTATTCACTGGTTCCTCTTCCTCTTCTATCTTCTAAATGTATCATGCTCGTTCTTTTTCAGTATAGAGGTTTCTAAGGATTCTAGCTGGTCTCCTCAGTAGAAAGTATATATAAGATGGAATCATTTGGAGAGGGAAAAAAGAGAAAATGTGGGAGACAGGTCCTAAATTTATAAAGAAAAAAAAGTGAGTGACCTGGGCAATAGGAGATAATTGCCAAAAGGATTTGGATGGGGTTATATAGGGATGATTCTGGCTTCAACAGAAGTGTCTGAGTAATGGTAGCATTGGGAAAGTATGAAGCAAGATGTATATGTATTCTTCAGCCTGACTCCATGAAACATCAAACATGGGTGGCCAGGGATGCATTTTTTCTAAAATGAAGTCACAGTAACATTTGAAAGGAAAAATCTAAGATGAAGAGAAATTTGGTAACATTTGCTTCAAAGGACATAACGGAACAGATATCAATTGTACAAGATTTTGAGATAGGTAGGCTGATATAGCTGCAAATGAAAGTTAGCCAAGGAAGAGGGCTTTCACCTTGGAAACTCCAAATCATAAGGAAGAAGAGAAAGGAAAGTGAGTTTTTCAGTCATAGATTAGGTAAGTACCAATTGGTGGTTTCCCACATTTACTCAAGAATCAAAGAAAATAATGTTACTTACCAATTTGCTTTCTATATTGATCAACAGGCAGTTTTAAAGTGGAAGCATCCTTTCTACCCATCTTGGGTCTCCAAAATATCTATTCAAAAGAAAGAAAAACAAATCACAAAATATTAAAATAAAAATAAATCACATATGAAAAGAAATATATCTTTGTAAGCAATTTATTATCTTCCATTGTTTTATTCTTGTCTGACATTTCAGGATCCCATATGGAATTTCCTTGCTTAAATACAAAGATACTAGGCTTGCCATTTCCTACCCCAGATCATTTTATAGATAAGGGAACTGAGGAAGAGTTTAAGTGACTTGTCCAGGGTCATACATCTGAGGCATGATTTGATATTTGATATTTCTGACTCTTGGACCAGTGCTCTCCTATTATGCTACCTGAATGCCATAATATCTAAAAATTATTTCCACTTTTTGCCACTGATATACAATTTATGTGATACACTATTGCACTTAAATAGGAGACAATGACAGGGGAGGAGGGAGATCTCTAGGACACTGGTCTGACAAGCCTCATTTAATTACTTAGCAATTTGTTTATTAACTCTTAGTCTCAGATTCCTCAACTGTAAAATGGATATAATAATCACATCTGCCTAGGGTTACTATAATACTCAGAAAATATGTAGAGGCTTTGTAAACTTTAAAGAACTTTATAAATGTTAAAAAGAAAGAAAGAAAGAAAGAAAGAAAGAAAGAAAGAAAGAAAGAAAGAAAGAAAGAAAGAAAGAAAGAAAGAAAGAAAGAAAGAAAGAAAGAAAGAAAGAAAGAAAGAAAGAAGGAAGAAGGAAGGAAGGAAGGAAGGAAGGAAGGAAGGAAGGAAGGAAGGAAGGAAGGAAGGAAGGAAGGAAGGAAGGAAGGAAGGAAGGAAGGAAGGAAGGAAGGAAGGGAAGAAAGAAGGGAAGGAAGGAAGGAAGGAAGGAAGGAAGGAAGGGAAGAAAGAAGGGAAGGAGGGAAGGAAGGAAGGAGGGAAGGAAGGAAGGAAGGAAGGAGGGAAGGAATGAAAAAAGAAAAAGAAAGGAAGGAAGGAAGAAATGGAAAGGAAGAAAGAAAGAAGTAGAAAGGAAAGGAAAGAAGGAAGAAAAGGAAGGAAGAAAGGAGGGAGAAAGGAGGAAAAAAGAAAGAAGGAAAAAAATAAAGAAAGGAAAGAAGGAAGATAGATTCTGACAGCTAATCTTCTGGTAATGATCTTGTTTGGACCTAACTAGTCTGATTTTAAGATAGCAGATAAAATCTATCACAGGGCTTGCTTTTTGAAGACTGCAATTTTGCAAGGCATGTCAAAGTTTGTGTTCTTCTGGTACAACATTGACAACAAAGTCCTGTACTTCAGTTTTCTTAATATATATTTTCTTTAATTTTAAGGGTACCTCATCTTTCAAATCTTTCAAATAGGTGATAATTGAAATTAAAAGTAAACAAGACTGATTTTTTTTTGTTTTATAAGGTTTTTAAAAGCATTTTCTCCAAATTTCTATATCCTTATGTAGACAAGTTTACACATCGCTTTCAAAATCCAAATTTAAAATATAATTTGAGGAGCAAATAAAATAAGGACATAAATGTGATAAATATTGCTATTGTTATTGAAAAAATTGTTAATAGTGAAAAGTATTTAATTTTCACTATGGGTACTAAATCAGAGGCATAAGCAAAATTATTTTCATTTTATGAAAAAAAAATCACTGAAGGCTATTTTTAAAAGAGCCAAAGAAATCCCCCTGTTTATCTATGTAGTTCAAACTGTCAGTGCATCTGATATCTAGAACCCGTAAAATGTTGTGACTTTTCTTTGTTCTTCAAAGCTATGTGGTAATCATCACTCATTTCAAATGCTTTGATGGTTGGATAGCAAACTACCAAGAAACCCATGGAGACATTAGCACATACAGCCACAATGTCTAATAAGACAGTTATTTGCATAAAAGATCAGCCACAATTTAAAATGTGTTGTGATAGAAGCGGAAAGGGAATAACAGATCTATATTAGTATGTACAAAACCAAGATTGTTTTCACAATTTAATTCTCTAGGGACTGTGGCTCATCACCTTCCCTGGTAAAAAATATAGCATTCCCTGAGGAAGTAACTTCCTAGGAGCCCAAATTACACTAAAATATAGATTATTAAGAACTAATATTTATTATCGATGGGTTTTTTTTGTAAGAATAGATTTGGATGTAAAAATTAAAGATTTTTTTAAAAATCAGTAATCTTTGTAAATAAAAATAGTTTACTTAAATAATAACGTGGGATGCTTAAAACAGTACAGTGAGTTCATTTTTGCTATGTTAAAATATTTTTAAATTGCCAATCTCCTATGTTTTTAAAGTAAAAAAATCACTATTGTAAATTAATATTTTATTAACCTGAACTGTATAAAAACATGATATAGATTTTCAAGAAAAAACATGTCATTGGTATCTGAAAACAACACTGTAAAATATATGTAAAATAATATTTTAAGCATGTTTTTCATTTCTCTTTCTTGTAATATGCAGAAAATCAGAAAGAATGACTAAACAAACTTAAACTTTTCTGATTCTAGAAAAAGTATAGAAGTCACATGTATATATTTAAATTCACATCAAAGTATATTAAAATTAATACAAGTCAGAAGTACAAAGACACTAATCTTAATAGTTATTTCTCTTTTTTGTATCAATAAGGATCAAAACAATAGCTGAAGTGAGGAATCAATATTCTGTGAAATATAAAGTAAGTTATGTTCCAAAATAAAATAGCAATGTACTTAAAGTTTTTAAAATATTAAAAATTAATGAAAAATCTTTCCCACACCCTTTGTGATCATTAATATCTTGGGATTTAGGTACTGATTATTTGAAAATGCAATTAAAGTGCTTGCTGAATTCAACTCAATACATACTAAACAATCCAGAAAAACATAGCATGTGAAAGGATGACACAAAAATATTTTAAAATTAAAGTTAAAAGTGAAGGAATATGAATAAAAATCAGTAGAAATAACCATGTAGATAGAACTGCCTACTGCAATGAATATTGTAGACTAGAAAAATTCTAGCACAAAACTAAAAAAGATGATAATACAATAACTAGAATCAGAGAAAAAGATTATGAAATGGTCACTGAAACTCTGAGAGTGTTTGGTAGCTCTAATAAAATAAAGGAAAAGAAAATCAAATAGATATTTTAGAAGACAAATTGGAAAATTTCCTCTATACACATTCCCACATGGACAAACCAGAACTCAAAAAACCAATGATATTTTAGTTATTTTCAACCTGATTCTTTCATATAACAATATCAAAATAATAAGTATGCCAACTCTGCAGTATCAAAATTACAGTAAGAAAATAATAGCTAACATTGCTAATATATATACCTATATATTCAGGATTGCATAAAAATTCCTCAGGTGAAAAGGGATCATGAGTAGAAAAAATTTAAGTAGCCCAAATTTAGAAAATGATACATGAAAACTTCCAAGATCTTCTGCATACAGAGAACAAAGTATTAAGTAAAAGAAACCACAGCTTGGGGATGGGTGGAAAATGCTCCAAGGCAATTATATTTAATAGTTCTAATGATGAAGAAGCAAAAACCAAAAAAATCCTCCATAGGAAAATACTTCAAATATAAATGAATCAGATAACACAAAACTGTTGCTACTGATCAATTCTTTCAATCATGTTCAAGTCTTCTTGACCCTACAGGAGGTTTTCTTGATAAAGATATTAGAGTAGTTTGTCATTTCCTTCTCTAGCTTATTTTAGAAATGGGGAAGTAAGGCTAACAGAATTAAGTGATAGTCATATAACTATTAAGTGTATGAGGTCAGATTTAAACTTCTAAAGATGAGTCTTCCTGACTCCAGGCCTTACAATCAATCTATCCACTGTCATAACTAGCTACTCCAATAAAAGATTACTCTGCATGAAATGGAAATTGAAGAAGATAATGGAATAATTTATTGCAAAAAGCAAAGGAGCTTGAGATGCAACCTGAAAAGATATATAAAACAAACTTATACCAAAGCATCAATTAAAACAGGTTCAATAATAAAGAAACATTAGAAGCATTCTTACAAGGCAAAAGAAGAAAAAAAAAAAAAAAAAGCATGGAGCAAATTATTCTTCCAGACTAGTTCCCTGGATTATGAGCCTGTTGAGATCATGGACTTATTTATCTTTAAAGTGTCTTTGTAGCCCTAATGCTTCACAGTAAGAACATATTAAGTAATTTTAAAATGTTGGTTGAATGATTTACAGATTCAACTTGCAAATACTCCCAGACAACAGAATCAGAAGTTGAATAAGTATAACTAGCAAGTAAAGATTGGATTGAAAATAAAGAGATCACTAAGAGATTTTTTAAAGTACATAAGTAGATAAATATAAAATAAGAATTTAAAGAATAAAGCAGCATGATAGTGAAGAATTAAACTTGACATATCAAGAACACAGAACTCTTTTACAGTTTACACATTGTATTCTATGGTCATAAATTATGTGGAAATGTAGGGATAGAGAAAAATTTGTGATTTATGAAGTGTACATATGAATGATTTAAGGAAAGTACCTCCTTTTGTATCTTAGCAGTAAGAAGGGCTACTAGAGAATGGGGGAGGAATAAAAACATGTATTAACAAAACAGGAATGAAAGGAGTGAAGACCTTTCATTGAGGAAACCTTCCATGGCACAAAACTAATATGTTAAGTCTAAAATAGCAAAAGAGATCCTTATAAAGGAATTAATTGGGAAGGGGATAATGGTACACAGAAATTCTACTTCCTTTGAGAATGTTGAGTCTTTATGGAAAGCATTCTAAGTCAATAGAAGTGAATGAAATTAGAGCATCTTAGAGCAACTAACATTAAGTAATGAAGAAGGATACGGATACTGTTAAAAAAAAAAAAAAAAAAAGATTACATGGCAAATGGGAAGATATAGGATTATGGGGAAGGAAGAAGGTAGCCTAGTTTCTGAGACTGGCAATTTGACTTCTGTGCTAGAGTTGTGCTACTATCATACTGAGCTAGGACTGAGGGGTCTCAGTTGTTGTAGTTAAGATCATCTCACTAACTTGCCCACACACTGCTGTACTACACTGGTGTTCCCCTCTCATCCAAATGAAACTGATCTTTCCTGAAGTCCTTCCAAGCTACTCTAAATCGGAAAATTGTTTTACTCCATCTTTTTGTAATTTCTGCCACTCCAGAATCTGTTCAGATGCTTGATTTAAGGTTGTTTCTTGGGGAGAGCTCTGGCAACTTCCTGGTCTCTTGGCTCTAACCTTGTCAATTTAATTTTTATCTAGTTAAGGCCCTTTCTATGTCAGTTTTATAGCTTAAAAAAGTTAGTTGAACAATCAACTTCATCAAAGTTATAGGAAATAAAATGAACACATAAATCATCAGTGTATATATATTTACCAAAAATATTTATCAGGAAGTAAAAGAAAAAATTCCATTTAAAATAATTATAGAAAGAATTCTACTTATCAAGACATGCATATAGAAATTATATAAACAGAACTAAAAATCGTTCTTTATAGAAACAAAGACATCTAATTAATTGGAGAAAGTTATTGCTTCTGCATAGGCCAAGCCAATATTATAAAATTTACAATTCAGTCTAAATGAATTTATTCAATGCCATACCAATCACATCACCAAATTATTCTATTTTAGAGCTAGAAAATATATAATAAAATTTATCTACAAGAAAATATTGGTTAAGATTCTGCAGAAAAATAATGGAAGAAAATGGGAAGAAGGGTTTCTCAGTTTCAGATTTCACATATCAAAGCCATAATCATAAAAAAAAAAAGATTTGCTACTAATTAAGAAATAAGAGAAATTGATCAGGGGAACAAGATAGATACACAATATACAGAAGCAAATCAATACAGTTTAATACTTGGAAAAACTGGAAAGCATCAGTAAAAGCATAATATGTAATGGAGATAAACTGGAACCTTTCCCAGTAAGATCATGAGTGAAACAAGGTTGTCCACTATCACCATTACTATTCAATATTGTATTAGAAATGCTAGACTCAGCAATAAGAGTCGAGAAAGAGATTAAAGGAATAAGAGTAGGTAATGAGGAAATCAAACTGTCACTCTTTGCAAATGATATGATGGTATACTTAGAAAATCCCAAAGATTCTAATAAAACAGTTATTAGAAATAATTCACAACGCTGGGTACAAAATAAATCCACATAAATGCTCAGCATTTTTATACATCACCAACAAATTGCAACAGCAAGAGAGAGATACAAAGAGAAATTCCATTCCAAACAAATGTTGAGAGCATAAAATATTTGGGAATCCATCTACCAAAGAAAAGTCAGGAATTATATGAGCAAAATTACAAGGCACTGGCCACAAAAATAGTCAGATTTAAATAATTGGAAAGACATTCAGTGTTCTTGGATAGGCCGAGCAAATATAATTAAGATGACAATACTCCCTAAACTAATCTATTTATTTAGTGCTATACCAATCAGACACCCAATAAACTATTTTAGTGACCTAGAAAAAATAACAACAAAGTTCATATGGAAGAATAAAAGGTCAAGAATTTCAAGGGAATTAATGAAAAAAAAGTCACATGAAGGTGGTCTAGGTATACCTGATCTAAAGCTATATTATATAGCAGCAGTCACCAAAACCATTTGGTATTGGCTAAGAAATAGACCAGTCGGTCAGTGGAACAGATTAGGTACAAAGGACAAAAAAGGGTACAATTATAGCAATCTAGTGTTTGATAAACCCAAAGATATCAAAAATTCATAATTTGAAAAAAAAAACTGTTGGGAAAACTGGAAATTAGTATAACAGAAATTAGATATGGATCCACACTTAACATCATATACCAAGATAAGATCAAAATGGGTCCATTATTTAGGCATAAAGAATGAGATCATGAATAGATTAGAGGAACAGAGGATAGTCTACCTCTCAGACCTGTGGAGGAGGAAGGAATTTATGACTAGAGGAGAACTAGAGGTCATTATTGATCACAAAATAGAAGATTTTGATTACATCAAATTAAAAAGTTTCTGTATAAACAATACTAATGCAAACAAGATTAGAAGGGAAGTAACAAATTGGGAAAATATTTTTACAGTTAAAAGTTCTGATAAAGGTATCATTTCCAAAATATATAGAGAATTGATCCTAATTTATAAGAAATAAAACCATTCTCCAATTGATAAATGGTCAAAAGATATGAACAGACAATTCTCAGATGATGAAATTGAAACTATATCCACTCATATGAAAGAGTGTTCCAAATCACTACTGATCAGAGAAATGCAAATTAAGACAACTCTGAGATATCACTACACACCTGTCAGATTGGCTAAGATGACAGGAACAAATCATGATGAATGTTGTAGGGGATGTGGGAAAACTGGGACACTTTGTACATTGTTGGTGGAGTTGTGAAAGAATCCAACCATTCTGGAGAGCAATTTGGAACTATGCCCAAAAAGTTATCAAATTGTGCATACCTTTTGATCCAGCAGTGCTACTGCTGGGCTTATATCCCAAAGAAATACTAAAGAGGGGAAAGGGACCTGTATGTGCCAAAATGTTTGTAGCAGCTCTTTTCATAGCGGCTAGAAAGTGGAAGATGAATGGATGTCCATCAGTTGGAGAATGGTTGGGTAAATTATGGTATATGAAGGTTATGGAATATTATTTCTCTGTAAGAAACGACCAGCAGGATGAATTCAGAAAGGTTTGGAGAGACTTACATGAACTGATGCTGAGTGAAATGAACAGACCCAGAAGATCACTGTACACTTCAGCAACAATGCTGTATGAAGATGTATTCTGATGGAAGTTGTTATCTTCAACATAAAGAAGATCCAACTCACTTCCAGTTGATCAATGATGTACAGAAACAACTACACCCAGAGAAGGAACACTGGGAATTGAATGTAAATTATTAGCACTACTGTCTATCTACCCAAGTTACTTATACCTTCAGAATCTAATACTTAACGTGCAACAAGAAAATTGGATTTACACACATATATTGTATCTAGGTTATACTGTAACACATGTAAAATGTATGGGATTGCCTGTCATCTAGGGGAAGGAGTAGAGGGAGGGAAGGGAAAATTTGGAAAAATGAATACAAGGGATAATGTTATAAAAAATTACTCATGCATTTATACTGTCAAAAAAAGTTTATAATTATAAAATTTAAAAAAATAAAAAAAAGGGAAAACTGGAAAACAGTCTGTCAGAAACTAGGTATAGAGCAATATCTCACACTATACACCAAGATAAATTCCAAATAAGTATGTGATTTAAACAAAGAAAGTAACATCATAATTTGGAGGAACAAGAAAGACATTTCTTGTCAGACCTATTGAAAGAGGAAATGTTCATAATCAAATAAGAAATAGAGAGGATAATAAAAGCTAAATTGGCAAAAGTTGACAAAAGAAAAGATAGGGAGAGAATGCCAAATATTGGAAGGACTTTGAGGAACAGGCATATTTTGTGCAGTTAGTGGAGCTGTTAAGTAGTCCAGCCATTTAGAGAAAGCAATTTGCAATTATGGCCCCAAATCTTTTAAATTGTCACTTTGACTCAGTGACACCATCAGTAGGTTTATTCATAAAAGAGATCTAGGAGAGAGGGAAAGAATGCATAAATTAAAATTATCTCTATCTATCTATCATTCTATCTATCTATCTATACATATATATCAGTTCTTTTCTTGGTAACAAAGAATCAGAAACTTTGGGAGTACCTGTCCTTTGGGGTATGGCTGAGCAAGTTATGGATGTGATAAAAATAACTATTTTGTTGTAGGAAAAGAAGAATGGAATGATTTCAGAAAAACTCAGGAAGATTTGTATTATTTGATACTGAATGAAGTTGGAGGGAGGAACACCTCCCAAGAAAAATTTATATGACAACAATATTGTAAAGACAAATAATTTTGGAAGACTTAAGAGCTCTGATCATTGTAATTACCAAACAGAATTCTACTAGATTCATGATGTAAATTTATGCACCTACTGACAGAGAAATTATGGTTTTATTCAGAGTATAAATTAACACACACACATCATACATATATACTTATGCGTGAATGTATATGTACATATACACATATTTACACATGTGTGTATAGGACATAGCAATTTGGGAATTTATTTTGCTTGTTTATAACATGCTTTGTTTTTCTTTCTCTGAAGATATGTTGGCTTGAGCAAAATTGGAGTGGAAATTAGGAAATAAGGAAGACAGACTTTGTGGATTATAAACACATAGATATTTTTTTAAATCCCATAACTTTTGATCCAGAAATTACACTGCTAGGCATTTATCCCCAAGAAGGTAATTTAAAAAAAGAAAACTTCTGTACACATACAAATATTTGTAGTAGCACTTCTGAAGAAGTATCAAAGAATTAGAAAGAAAGTAGATTTCACCCAATTAGATAAACAAGGTGTACACAAATTGTGGTATAGGAACACAATGAAATTTTACTCTGCAGCAAGAAGCACTAAATATAATGATATGAATTTTAAAAAACTGGGCAGAAAATATTGCATATAAAAGTCATATTTTTTCTATGTATTGATAGATTTTGATGAATTATTTTTTCTCTTTTAAATGTTGTTATTGTTGTAAGGGATGGCTCTCTGTAATAAGACATTAGGATGCAGAAAGAAATCCAGGGATCAATTAATATTTGTAAAATAAACTATTGTAATTATTCTTTTTCTTATCTTTTCATCCTTAGTTAGTTGGTAGATTAGAAACCAATCAAATAAATTAATAACCATTGAGGTGTTAATTGGACGACTACTAATGGTTCAATGTCTTACTACTACTCCTGGGTAACTCCTAGGTGAGCACTTCTACTAAACTAAAATATAAAGCTAAATGTTAAAGAGACATGATAGAAATATTTAATATAATTTCATCTATATCATGTCTGTCTATCTATCTATATCTATATCTATATCTATATGTATATATAGAGAGAAAGAGAGAGAAAAAAGGAGAGACAGAGAGAGAGAGAGAGAGAGAGAGAGAGAGAGAGAGAGAGAGAGAGAGAGAGCACCCATATCTTTCAAAACCCAAGAAACTACATTCAGGGACACCCCCAGGGGCCTGAAAGAGACAGGTTTGGGGCAATAAAAAAGCAACTTAATAGCATTGAGCAGTAATTTATGAAATTCAATAGCCAAAAAACCACTTTAAATATAATTTATTTTTAAAAGGATTTTAAATGAATTCAATAAATAAAGGATGGACTGTCTACTAATGTCTGAAATGTGTTCTTAACTTTTTTTAGGTGACATCACAAACAAAACATCCTTCCATATCTCCTGTTTGACGCTAAGCTAGGTAAATCATTGGGTTAAGCCAGGATAGCCTTTAAAATAATATTTCTAAGTAAAGAATTATTTAAAAGAAAGATTCTGTCATTAGACTAATAGATTAGGTAATCCCATAAACATAGATTCACTGAAAAAGTTTGAAGAGCTAGTAATGTCTTACAGTAGAAGCTGGGGGTGAGGAAAATATCAGAATGGAGAATGGAATGAATAGTATTAGGAAATCATCCCCAGTAGCTCAGAGGTATCCCTGGAAACCTGAAGGGGTAGTGAAAGCCAGCTCTTGGAACCCAACCTATTAACATGTGGTGATTTGAGAGAATCAGATCAGAATCTGGTTAAGTACAAGACAGTGGATGAGAAGGGGAAGACCACCAAGAATTGAAGAAATCAAGAAAGGTCTCAGTGAAGATATGCTTCAGCTAAGTTTCCAAAACAGAATAGCATAATAGGGAAAGGATTTCAGGAACCAGGAGCAACCTGTGCAAAGGCAAAGATAGGAAAGAATATTTTCTGACAGAAAAGGCTAGTAGGCCAGTTTGGCTCCAACACTAATACAAGCCATGTGATGGATAATAATGTTCAATCAAGCTGGAAAATGTGCCAGAATGAGATTGCAAAGGGATTTGAATGCTAAACAGAGGAATATGTGTTTTATCCTAAAGATAGTCATTTGAGAGTCACTAAAGGTTCATAAAAGTGACATGGTCAGCTCCATGCTTTAATAGTATAAATTTGGGAGCTTTGTAGAAAATGGATTATAGGGGAAAGATACTGGATACAGAGACCAGTTAGAAAGTTATTTCATTCAGTAAACCTTGGTGGGTTGTAATCATTTTATGCAGCATTTCAAACAGAGAAAAAAAAATCTAGCTATACTCCAGCATGTACCCTAGGCAGTGGGAGATCCTATTTCAAAGAGTTCAAAGAAAGAATTGATACAATTCCTTAAAATGATGTCCTACACATCAACATAGGAGAGATGAGAAGATCAAAATGGGAAGATACAAAAATAAATAATTCTTGAGAGAAAAATGGAGAATTATTTAAAGATATTAGTATGGATATATATGAGTGCATATATATGTGAAATCCATCTAATAAATTAAATTTTTAATTATTTAAGTAACTGAAGGAAATTATTCATGTTTGGGACATATTAGTATAAACAATATCACCTAGATTAATATGTAAATCAATGTAATATTTATTAAATTTCTATTACTAGATTACTATACCAAACCCAAAGACTCAAACTTTTGGGATAAGAATTCTGTATTTGACAAAAATTGCTTGGAATATAGAAAAATAATATGGCATAAACTAGGCATCGATCAATGTCTCACACCCTCTACTAAGATAAGATTGAATTGGCTTTATGATTTAAAAATAAAAATAGCAAACTGAGAAAACAAAGGATAATTTACCAGGCAGAAGGGAGGAATTTATGGCCAGAAGAACTACAGAACATTATGAAATGCAAAAGAGATCATTTTGATCATATCAAAATTTTTGCTTAAAAAAAATAATGCAGGCAACTTTAGAAGGGGAAGCAGAAAGCTGGGGAAAATATTTTACAGTCAGTGTGTGTGATAAAGGCCTTATTGCTAAAATATATAGAGAACAGAGTCAAATTTATAAGAATATACTATTCCCCAATTGATAAATATTCAAAAGATATAGTTTTCAGATTAAAAAATTAAAGCCATTTATAGTTATCTGGAAAAAAAACGTTCTCTAAATCACTATTGATTAGAGAAATGCAAATAAACTCAACTCTGGTATTCCCTCACACCTCTCAGATTGACAATGATTACAGGAAAAGATAATGATGAATATTGGAGGGGGATATGAGAAAATATTCTAGAGAGCAGTTTGGAAATATACTCAAAGAGCTGTCAAACTCTGCATATCTTTTGATCCAGCTATCTCACTACTGATCTGTATCCAAAGACATCATAAGAAAGTGGAAAGGACCCATATGTGGAAAAATATTTGTAGTACTTCTTTTTGTGTTGGCAAAGAATTGGAAATTGAGTGGATGCTCATCAGTTGGGAATAATTGTATAAGTTATGGTATAAAAATGTAATATTATTGTTCTATTAAAAATCATTGAGCTTACTGATTTCAGAAAAACCTGGATTTACATGAACTGATGTTGAGTAAAGTGAGCAAAACCAGGAAAGATTATGTGATTAACAACTATGATAGACTTAGCTCTTTTGGGCAATACATTGATCCAATACAATTCGAAAGACTCAGGATGGAAAATGCTATCTGCATTCAGAGAGAGAATTATGGAAGACTAACTATGGATTGAAGCATAATTTTCACCTTTTTAAAATTTTTTCTTTCACAACATGACCAATGTGGAAACATTTAAAATTATTGTATTTGTATAATCTATATCAGATTGTTTGCTTTCTTGTGAAGGTAAGGAAGGGAAAATGAAAAAAAAAATTGAAAACTATCTTTACGTGTAATTGGAAAAATAATATATTGTAAAAACAAAACAAAACAAAAGAAACATACTGGCTGTTAATGTTTCATTCCTTCCATCCAATTATTTAATTTTTAATTTAAAAATATTATTTTCTTTTTTCCAAATACATCAGGCAATTCTTTAAATCTATAAATTACAGAAAGTTTGTTCATTTAAAGCTTGAGTAACTTTGTCACTAAGGCTTCCTATACTCATAAAAAAAATCAGAGTTCTAAAACAACAAAGGTTTATTTTATTACTTAGTCTCATTTTCACAGGTAAAAATTCATACATCAAACCATTTGTTGCATCACAGTGATTGAAATAAAACAGTGACTAGTGAATAAAAATCACTTAAGACAATATTCAATTCATTCATTTTATTTCTTCTATCTTTTAGAGCATTTAGAAATAAGCATTTCCCCTAAGAAATACTTAGGGAACATTCCAAGGTTTTATTACATTGTCTCATTATTATAATTTTGTTTGGTAAAATTATATTGTTTTTTTTTTTTTTCTTAAACGATTCTTTGATCACCATTGCAATATTCTTTAGGGTGACTTTACTTTCCATTCAAACATAACTCTTTTCTTCATATTTCCATTATTGGTTGTAATTTTTGCAGTTATTGTCTGTAAAATATGTTTTAATATTTGTTTATGTGTATTTCCAGGCACAGAATAGAGACAAATTTTTACAGAAACAATTTGAAGCCAGAATTGCACTAAACCCATGATAACATAATTTTTCTAAAATTCTGTTAAAGACTTTCTTTCATATCCTTTTGTTAAATTTGTCTGGTTCTGAAATGGGAATGTTGAAATCATTAGTAATTATTGTATAAGTTATTTTGCAATTTGATTAAGCTTTCCTGAAGGTATTCAGATGTTCTATGTCATTGTATATATATATATATATATATATATATATATATGTGTGTGTGTGTATGTGTGTGTATGTATATATATGTATATATGTATGTATATATATATATATATGTGTGTGTGTGTATGTGTGTGTATGTATATATATGTATATATGTATGTATATATATGTATGTATGTATATAGAGTATCAAAGTACAATTTTAAGCTCTACAATTTTGGAGAGATCTTATATTTGGGATTATTATTGTTCTATTATCAATGGTGCCCTTAAACATAAGATGGTCCTTCCCTCTGACTATATTTGTTATGAGTATTGCATTGTTTGAAATTAAAATCGTTATTCCTGACTAAATTTTTTGATTTAGTCAAATCACAAACAATTTTACTCTGATCTCTATTTTAATTCTCTATAGTTCTTTGCTATTAGCTGTGTGAGCCTGAACAAGACACTTAACCTCTGTCTGTTTCAGTTTCCTCATCTGTATAATGTAAATACCTCATAGGGTTATTGTTAGTATAAAACAAGAAGCAAACTTTAAAGAACTATAAGAATATTATCTTTACAATATATTTATATATTACCTTATTGAATACCACATTATTTCATAGTACATATTCTTCTCTATATTATTTTATATGATACTGATTTATGGATAAAACAACTATATTTTATCTCTTCTTTACTTGTAGGTAATTTAGTCTCCATCTGTAATAGACTAATATCCTATAGTCTTAGAGTGATCACTTTGAACTCATGGTTACAGTGACTAGTTATAGAGATGTTTTATAGCCACCTGTAGATAGATGATTCCAAGTAAGATTATGGTGAATTCACACAAAGCAAATACTCACAAGCAGGTCAGAAGAAGCAGTACAAGGAAACTCTCAAGATCTCTGAAGAGCTTTGGAATGAACTGTAATACATGAAAGTTACTGGCATAACAACCCCCCTCCAACCTCAACATGGTGTTTCTATATCAAAGTAGGTGTTTATGAGCAAAGCAGAATCTCAGTAGCACAAAAGGAACATGAGATATACAAATCTAGAGAGACACCTTCATCCCAAATGTTCAAATGAACTATTTGTGCCTAACTGTTGGTGGAGTCTTCCAAACTCATTTTGGACTGATCAGTCACAGTCTGTGATAACATTGGTCCTTTTCAAGTAGAAAGTAGGAACAATAAATAGATGACTTTATAATGGATTTTTAACATGTTACGTTACTGCTATAAAAAGTACCTCTCAGAATTTCTTCCCATATTTTTCAATATGACTACAAGAAAACAATGCATTTATTTAACATGATCAGTCATCACAAAATCCCTCTTCCCTCCTCACAGACACTAAAATACAAAAAGTGATACTTATTTTTGTTTTAATGTTTTTTTAATGCGCAGATTGTTGTGGCATCTGGGCACATGACATACTTGAAAACAACACATTAAATTTATACTGCCCAGAATAGAAAAAAAGCTGCCTTGAATGCACCATCAACAACACTCACCATTAGAAAAATTTTCATTAGCAGTATAAATCCCTTGTATTAAGGAATAATTTAATAAAGTCACAATTTCACACTAAGAACTGGGGAAAGGGAACCCAATTGTTTGAAGCCTCACTATGTGATATTTCACACATAATTGATGATGCATAAATCAATATCTAAATATTTGGATTTATAAATTGGAAATTTAGAAAGAAATTTCCAGCAGCTAATATTTCATTTAATATTCAACTTCATGGTTACAAAGCTTAACTCTAATTTTAGGTCTGTCAGAAAAAGTACCCTGGATAGTTTTGTCATTACCTGGCCAAAAGAAAAAAAAAATACAAGCTATTAGGCACATTGATGCTAAGCAATGATATAATTAGATTTTCTACAATTGAAAGAATATTTACTATTACAAAGTGCAAATTCTTCTAAAAGCAGTTTCATAAAATCATACACTTAGCTTAGGAAGAGAACATCAGAGATTAGGGATTCTTAAGCTTTTTAGGGTCATAGACCCCCTTTGGAAGTCCAATGAACTCTACAGATCTTTTCTGTGAATAACGGTTTATTGTCTATCTTAATAATTGAAGGAAATGCTAAATCTCAGATAAATATTAATAAAAAGGGTACAGCTTTCCCCATTCAAGTTCATAGACCTTTTGAAATCTATTTATGAACTTTAACTGAAGAGGATCTCCTTATTGCTCATCTGGTTTGAGTTCCTCATTTTATAAATAAGGAATCTGGAGACCACAAAGGTGAAATTACTTTTAAACACAACAATGTTTAAAATGGCATAACAGCTTATTTTAGACACTCATATCTTACCTATTTGCAGCAATATAAGATCAAATAAATAAAACCCCATATTCTCTTGTATCTTTATGATGGTTGGAGATGTACTTTTTGTTCTAAACCAAATATTAAAAGACTGGAGGCATTTACTACTCTTGATCAAACAAGATAAGGTAGAAAGTCCATAAGATCAAAGATTCAGAACTTTAGTGGAAGGACATTTAAAATGTATCTAGATCAACTACTTCATTTTACAGATGAGAAAAGATGAAGTCAAGAGAAGTTAATGATGTGTACAAGCTCATATGCAGCAGTCAGGATTTGACTTAATATATTCAACTCCAAATTCAGAGGAATTCCACCATGAATTTTACCATTTAAGTTAAGCATTTAGTGACTGGAGAATAATGAACTCCACAGCTATAGAGATTTGCCCATCCTTTCCTCTCACAACATGCTAAAAGAGAGAGAGAGAGAGAGAGAGAGAGAGAGAGAGAGAGAGAGAGAGAGAGAGAGAGAGAGAGAGAGAGAGAGAGAGAGAGAGAGAGAGAGAGAGATTCAGTTTAGTTAGAGAAGGAAAGAATGAATGGAGCTGTGGAGTTAGGAAAGTAGCAAATGTGGCTACATAAGGTGTGAAGGACTCAGCAACCTCAGAACTTACACTGGGCAGGTATTAGCAAGCAAAAAAGTAAATTTTCTAACACAGAAGGAGTCTAAGGAAAGTTTAAATCTCAAGCCTTGGGGTCCTACCTAAGATGAAAGGGAGATGGAGTTAAAAAAAATGAGGAATAGGGAATATATAAAATGAAACCTAAAGCCATCAAAGCTTAAAGAAGAAAATTCATCTAAATACCTTGAGCACAACAGACAGATAAATCAAGAGTGAAGATGCTAAAATTCAAAGGATAATTAATAAAACATTGAAAAGATTAAAAAACTTCTCTTACAAAATTAGGAAAACAGAGGAAATGTAAGCAATACAATTTATGAAATATAGAAACCTATGGAAAACTTGGAGGGAATAGAACAAAAAAATGATGAAGAATGGTTTAAAAGAAATGAAAGAACATTAGAGAATAAAATAGTAGATTATGGCCCAAACAACACAGATAATCAACAGAGCAGAAAAAAAAAATTTAGCACACAATAGCAAAGCTCTCTAAAGAAGTGAGAAAGAAAAAAAAACAAATATAAAAAATACATGCCAGCCTGTGCATGCCGACATATCTCCTACTCCTCCTGTACCCCTGTTCTTTACTCCAGTGATCTCCCTGGGGGGAATCATAAAGAAATAGATGTTCAACCAGTAATTTCCACCAGTGAAAGGCAATTAATTGTAGGGCTTGTCTCTAACACTACTCTCCTACTCTGGCACCCACAACAGCAGCTGCATAGGCACCTTGAGAAAAATACTATCCTCCCCTCCCCATGCTCCTAAATACATGTATCATCTGTCCTTCAGAACACTTAAAGGTTGCAGCAGTCAGAGGGTGTACTCTAGGGCATTGCTTGAAGAGAGCCACCATTCTACTTTGTCCTTATTAATTTGGATGTGACAGACAGATGAAGGTCCCAGGTCTCTTCACATTATCTTATCTCATAAAACTCCCTTTTCTGAATTTCCCTGTATCTGTCAAGGGGACCACTTTCCTTTGAGTGACCCAGATTCACAACCTTGTCTGATTCCTTAATCTCTTCTCTCTACATATCAACACCCAAATATTGTTTCTGTTTCAACATCTTTCCACTTCTGTACCATGAATTTTCACTTTATTTAACACACAGCTACCACCCTAGTTGGGCCACTTCCTCACCTCTCACCTGGACTGTTGCAATAGCTTTTTAAATGATTGACCTGCTTGTCCCTCTCCTCTGTAACTGATCCTCTATGTAGCTATCAAAATGCTTTTCTTAAAGCACATGTATGACTGTTAACCCTACAAAATGAACTCTTAATGACTTTATTAATTCTAAGATCAAATATTATTTTATCATCTCATCCCTTCTAGTTTTACAATTTTTATAAGCTTTATAACACAATTATATATATATTTTTATTTTGTGTAAGCTTTACAATAATTATTAATAGAGTAGTAAATATACATACTTTCAAAGTAACTATATATAGTGCATATATAGAGTATACATATACACACACATATATATACAAATATGTATATATAGTAATATACACACATATACAAACATATATATCCATGCATATATAATACATATAAATACATGTTCTTTTTTTTAATGACAGCAGAATGTGATCAGTTTTTACTTAACAATATGTCTATCGATCCATTAACTTTCCACTGTTCTTCTAGCCTAATCACCCTTTTCTGGCCTCAATTCCAATATTTTAAAATGCATTAGACAATCTTTCTTGGCTTTTCATCTTCACTCTCCTGCTAGTTCGGGGCTGTGGATTACAGCTATTACTCACCTCCTATAATCTTACTCCCAAAAAGATACATACTATGAGAGAAAATCCACAAATCAAGCTGCATGAGTTGACTAAAACTTTATGCTATTTAAACTACAAGAGAGGGCCCTCACTGTTGCATGTCAGTTTTCTTTTAAACTATTCCAATCCTTTTCTTCTCTTTCCAAAATTCCATGGCTATCCTTTCTTCTGAGAAGATAGTTTCTCTTCATAATTTACTAAAAGATTGAGAACATTAAGGGAAACTTTCTCAACTCGCCATCTATAATCTATTCAATGTCCTTACACACCTTCTAATCCATCCCTTTCCTAATGATATTCACTTCACTTTCTTCATTCAGCCTTTAACAACTTCATTCCTACCAGTCGTACTTTCTATTTCATGAATCTTCAATCTTTTAAAAATTATTTTTTTATTATTCAGAACCTGATAAACACCTATAAACATGAACAGAAAAAAGAGGATTTAAGTGAGAAAGTTAATCTACCTATATTTTTTAAAGTATACATAAACTTTTTTGATCAAATGACCAGCAGAAGCCATTAAAGTATAACTTTATTCAAAATAGCTACTGAATGAATATTTGGGAATTAATCTATAAAAGCACACTCAATATTTATAGAGATTCAATTATAAAATTAAAAAATGAGCTTAAATCCTTCTGTGTAAGTATAATGATATAATAAAAGCAGGAGTGTAATAATAATAATATTCTATTCAAAATGAAGTATATACTAAATTCAGTACATTAATTCCAAAGCTTTTCTGCTCATTATATGAACTGACCTTTGAACTTTGTTGTTTTCAAATTTTTCTAAATACTTTACTGATACTCTTTTTGGTCTTTATCAACATTATTATCATTAGCAATGCCCAACCTCCAATTTAGAATAAGGAAGCATTGTCCAGCAAACAAATCCACAAATTAGTCATTTGTGGAAATCCATCTCATTCTTTATGTTTGTCAAAAGATGTGAAGCATGCTTTATCAAGGATCCTCTGGAGTCATAGTCATTTCACTGACTAGAATACTTAGCTCTCTCAAAGATATTTTAACAATATTGTATTTTCATAAACCGTTCTGGTTCTGCTCACTTCCCTCTGTATCAGTTCTTACAAATCTTCCTAGTTTTCTCTGAATTTACACCTCTCATCTTCATATGGAAAAATTATATCTCCTTGCATCATATGTTATAAATTGTTCAGCCGTTCTTCAGTTCTTTGACACAACAGAATGTACTGCTATACATATTTTTACACAACTATTTTCTTTCTTTGATCTCTTTGGTGTATGTCTAGGAATAATATCACTATAGTATGAGCAGTTCAGTGAATTTTAGGATATGGTTCCCAAGCTATTCCACTTTTTCTTCCAAATTACTCCCAACAATTGTCATTTTTCCATATTGCCAATCTGACATAATTTCAGAGTTAGTTCAACTTGTATTTTCTTTATTATTCTTTATTAATATTATATTACTATTTATTCTTTATTAGAATCAATCCCCCACCCAAAAAAAAGGAGTTCCCTTTTTTCCTTTCTAAACTATACTATTTATATCTACTAGGGAAATTTTTTTTATCATATATTCAAATCATTTTCTACATATCTTGGACATGAGAACTTTATTAAAAACATGATTTTTGCTCCAGTTACCTCTCTTCTCATTTTACTTACATTGATTTTTTTGTTGTGCATAAAGTCTTTAGTTTTAAGTTATCAAAAATTATACATTTAATTTTTGCAATTTTTCCAAAGATTGGCTAAAAATTCTTCCCCTCACCACAATTGTCAAAGTAATCAGTTTGTTCTTCCACTCCTGTATGATGTGACCATTTTGCTCATATAACTCATTGGAATACATTATATGTGGAGTTTATTGTTAGATTAAACCTAATTTCTCCCAGAAAGCTTTTAAATTCTCTTACAAGTTTTTTGTAGAGAGTGAATTCATGCTCAAGTAAATGAAGTCTTTGAACTTATTGAAAAATATGCTACAGTCATCATTTACTTCCCAACATTGTGTTCTTAATCTGTTCCACTGGTTCATTGAATAATTATTATTTTTAACCAGAATTAAATTTTTGATGATTGCTGCTTTGTGGTGTAGTCCGAGGTCTGGTACTGCCAGATTCTTTGTTTTGCCACTTCTTTTCATTATCTCCCTTGAGATTTTTGATCTTTTGTTCCTCTAGATGAATTCTGTTACTGTTTTCTCCTACTTTCACAAAGTAATCTTTTCTAGTTAAATTTAATTTAAAATAACTGAAAAGATAATGTTCTCACATTTACTGTATTGGCATTGAGTATTTGTCTTTATTTCTATAAAGAATATTATGGGGTTTCATTTATACAATTCCTATGTGTTTCATACTAGGTAGACTTCAGAATATTTTATTATTCTGTAGTTATTTTGAATGATGTTTCATTACCTTCCCATTATTTTGTTTTGTTTTGTTTTTTTACTATTCAACAAGGTTGATGATTTATTTATATAGGCTTATATCCTCCTACTTTGCTGAAGTTGACATGCAAACATACATATCTGCCTTCATAAATCCAAGTCTTTCAATGTTTTTCTAAATCAATCAGCTCATTATTTCTTGTACCACAGCAATAATCCAACCCAGTCACATCCTATCTCAGAGATTGTCTATGAAAGTTTCTTCCCCAATTTTCTGTATTGTTTCTATTCCTGGCTACAAAATTTTATTTTTCAAAAAAATTTAATTTAAAATAACTGAAATTATACTTTTTCTCCCTCTTCCCATCACCCTAAAGAAGGATACAATTAAGTTCGTGTATATATATATATGCATATATATATTATATATAGATAGATACAATCAAGTACAAATATATAAATGTACTTGATTGTGTATATATGGAAGGATATACATATATATATATATATACATATATAAGTACTTGATCAAGTACATATATTTCTATATGTACTTGATCAAGGATCAAGTACTTGGAAGGATACACACACACACACACACACACACACGCACTTGATCAAGTACATATAGAGATATATGTATTTTATTGTATCCTTCCATATCCTTATACGTGTATATACATGTGTATATGTGTGTGTGTGTGTGTGTGTGTGTGTGTGTACTTGATTGCATCCTTCTTTAGAATTATGAGAGGATGAAGGGAGAAAAATAAAGTTAAAAATACAGAGCAGAAAACAAAAGAAAAACCATCAAGAAAGGAAAGAAAAGTTGGGCAGCTTTTAAAACAATGTACAGCATTTATCATATAGGTTTTGTTGAAGTAGGAATTTTTTGTTTTATATTGAAATCTCTCTCATGGTCTACTGTGTACCTGGAAAAAAATCTTTTTTGTTGTTTTTTCAGCTTTCATCATTTTGTATTTAAGTTTAATTTTTAAATTACAAATAATTTTTAAAATGCTATATTTTATTATACTTTTCATTCTTCTCATCTTAAATTGACAGAGCTCAAATAGAAATGGTTTCAGAATAAGTTGCTCATCTTACTATTATCTATGTTCAGTAGATTGACAGAGATGGATAAAATGACTTTTTTGTAATTAAGTAAAAGACTTGGCATGTAAATTCATCTTCTGTTGACTCCGGAAAAAAAAAAAAAACACCCTTAGGACAACTACATTATTATAACTTTTTCATACTGTTCCAACATAGTTTTCATTCTTTAACTAGTTATATAATTCTTTTATATTTAATAATGTGAACTATTATATGGATGAATAAACAACATTTGTAATTGAATAAGAGTACTGTAAAAACACAATATATGCTCATTGAAGCTATGAGAATTTGTATTTATGAATTTTATTTAATAAGTTGCTTGCTTATGACCCTTTTCTTCAAATTTTCAAGGACAAGTTTCTACTTCACTTGCCTTGGAATCAGTTTAATTTTGAGGAAATAAGAGTCACTATGAAGTTATTTTCACATGTGTAGAAATGGTGATTGTTTAATTAAGTTCTCTCAGAATACTTGTGTTTTTCTGTTTTATAATACTGCATACATCTCATGTACCTAAGCTCCCTAAAAATGACTCTCCTTGCAGGATCTTTCATTTAGTTTCCTCCTTTTTGAAAACTTACTTGTAATTTCTCTTAATGTGATATGATTTGTTGTCATTGCTTATTTTTGTCTTTATTGTTCTATTTTGTTCTCTTGCATTGAATTCAAACAAAAATAGGAAGAATTTTTTGGTTTTAAATTATTTGGTGACTCAGGAATATATAAGCAGAGATAACAATGAAATTAACAAATCCATAGGAATTGTTCTTAAGAGGCAATTTTTAGGATCATAATATTCTCCTAAAGCAAAAGAAGAATGTAAAGCCATCATCCACAGGCTCACTAAAGCATTTATGGGGCAATTCCAGTAGCAGGCTAATGGGGAGGGGTCTGCCTCTTCCTTTTCCCATGTGGTTTTGATTTCTTGTTCTGCAAAGTATCTACCTTCTAAAAGTTTTTATTCCATGTAATTTGCAGATTATAGTAACATCTAATAAAAAGACCAATCCTAAATTTCAGTGTTATGTCTAAGTGATTGTAAACAACAGTTTAATCTGTGATCTTGCTCTGGATCTAACAGGGATTATTTGTTTAATTCTCAGGGGCATTTTGAAGTCTGTTATCATAGTACAAGATTTTCCTACTTGTCAGTTAATAAAAGATGGTGATTTGCTGATGTAAAATGTAAACTATAATTATCTTAATTTATAGGGATTTAAAAAATAAGCTAAATGAAACAGTAACTTGAGCAAAGTGTCATGCTACAAAAGTAAACCCAGAAAAATAATAGCATTTAATAAACTAAATGTTCAAGAAACAATAGAAAGGTAAATTCCACTTAAAAAAACCCCTACAAAATGCACAACATATTTGAGTCAATTTACCAATGCACATAAAATCAATTACAAAATCTTCCTTAAAGAAATAAAGAATGTGATGATGACAGAATAAAGGAAGCACTACATCCAAACTCTTCCAACAATTCCTCTCCAAATTCCTCTAAATTCATAACTGAAATTGAATTCTGTAGAAGCAGAGTCAAGAAAAGATTTTGTAGCCCAAAACAACTTAGGAGTTGGAAGGAAAGATCTATGACACAAGGTTGGAGACACCTGGACATGGAACCTACACGGAGGCAACACCAATGATGGAACTAAAGTACACAAAATTTACTAGTTTACTAGTAGGTTGTATTCTAGTACATAAATTTTTATTCCTATGACAACTTAGAAACAAAGAAATAAAAAAATTGCCTTCAATCAGTATCTGCAGTGATGGTGGCAAAGTATAGAGGGCACTAAGAATCACAGTTTTTAGATCTTTTGCAAACATTAATTGTTGATACTCAAAATGTGAGAATTTTATTCAAGTACCAATAAACATATAATTTTGAAATTTAATTAAATTCAACAAGCATTTTATTAAATAGCTAATATATGCCAAGCACTGGGTATGTGCTAAGGACATGAAGATAAAAATGAAACAGTTCCTGTTCTCAAGAAAATTCCATCAAATTAAGGAGAAATAAAATACATGGAAATATAATGCAATATCAACATGACAAAAATAGTGAATGGGGAAAGATGATTACTATTTCCTCAAAAGTAGTTGGTTTTGATTTTGGGTTTTTTAAAGTAGCAAGTGAAATAAGTTCAAAGAAAAGAAAAATTAATGTAAAGATGTAATTGAACCAGAATCGCTCAAAAATTTGGAAATGAAATGATAGAAAAACAACAATTGTATGAAAAATAGAACAGCTTTTAATATCATTCTCAATGATGAATTTTCAGTTCTAAGAGTGGAGTCAAACTCAAATTTGTTATACAGAAGTAAAAATGGCATTTAAGAAAACTAATAGTAGATTGATTAGACTAAGTATACACTTAGCAAATCTATGCTGGGAACATAATCTCCAAAATATTAAGGAATTGTTTTACATAGTAATTCAGGGAAAGAATACCAAAAGAATAAAAAAGGTCACCCAAAATATAGATTTCCAAAAATAAAGATAACTGAAAAGGCAATTATTAGCAACCTATATACCAATTGACTCATCTTTATAAAATGTTTGTGAAAATATTTGGCATACTTATTATGAGTATCTTTGATTAAATGAAAAATATTTATTGATCACAAAACAATTAATGGAATAAAGCAGTCTTAAAAGCTCTGCCAGTAAGTTTACATTAAATACATTAAGATCAAATAAGATACAATGATGAAATTCTTATCATTCTTAGATTAGTAACATCAAATGAAACATAAAACAAGGAAATATGCTTGCCAAAAATTTTACCACCACAATAAAGAATTCCCTAAGAGTCTAAGTCGAGGTTCCATACAGAAGATAAGGTTCTCCATGTGTTCCTGTCTGCAGATGATATTGCTGATTAACTCAAACTGCAGGATACTAGATGGCCACACTGATAAAAAGCCATAACTAAGAGTCCCAGTCTATCCAGTTGTTTACCATAAGTAGACATTAGAAAGTCTCCCAGGCCTATTGGCAGATTTGTGTTCCATCCAGCTCTACAATAGCTCTACTAAATAAGATTCCCTCTTAAGATCACATCCCCCAACTCCCAGGAAAAATCTGTCCTCTTGCTGGATTTCTGATGTGTATTTTGACCATAGGAACATGGTAAAAGGGAATCAGCCACTTCCAAGCAAGCAGACCATCTACAGTCAAAAACACCTGTAAATGCCCCACATATGCCACACAACCAACCACAGGTCTCTGGATGTAATCTTCATTGAGTCTGTAAGGGCAATCCAAAACAAAAGGTTTATAGATGTAATTCAAGATGCCTAGCACATTTTCTTCACATGAAGCTATGGCTGTAAAACTTGGAAAACTACTTAAAAACCATTGTTAAATGACACAAAGATAATTAGTTGATATTAGATGCAAATAGGTGACTACTCAATTCAAACTCAACTATAAAAAAGAAACTAGTAACTCTCCTTAAAGATCCTTGCCACATGTTGGCATAGAAAGCCACACATTTATAGTTTGTTTTATTTTTATTTTGCTAAATATTTCCAAATTACTTTCAACTGTTTGAAGCCTCACTCAGAAGTATTATGGGTCACATGTGGCCTATGGGTCATGCATCTGACACTCTTTTTTACAGCATATTTCCAATGGTGACTTACATGTGAAAAGCATTGTAAAGGAGATCAACAAATGCATTAATAAAAGAGGGGTAGGTTCACAAAGTATTATGCCAACGTTAAAGCATAATAAATACTAACCTTTTATATTGTCAACATTAATAATATTGATTATTATTATTGTTAATAATTTTTAAAGTCCCCATACCCACAGAGTTCAAACTCTAATGGTGGGAAGGAAGGAAACAAGCACTTATTAAATGCTTTCCATGAGCCAGAAATGTCCATGATTTCTTTATAATATTAATTCCTGAGAAATTAGAAATCATTATTCCCAATTTTCAGTAGGGGAAACTGAAGAAGAAAAAGGTTAAGCAACTTGCCCAGGGTCATATAATTCCTAAGTGTCCAAACTAAAACTGTAACTAACATCTTTCTGCCTCTAGCCCAGTGCTGTAGCTGCTTCTAGGGGTCTCTCTTACTGACAAGCATCTCATCATTCACATAGTCTAACCATGAACACATTCATTCCATTAATACCCTCCTTTCCATTCCCACTGTAACAAATCTCAGCTCTTATCTCTTTCAACTTCCAAATTACTGATTCATCTTTCCTGGTTCCTACTTGACTTTATTGAGAAATATCCCTAACCTAACATACCACTCTTAAAATCATTTCTCTACTCAAAGACCTTTGGCCACTTTTCACCACTGCATTAAGCATAGACTCCTGACCCTGGCATTCTACCTACCCGTATAATATTACTTCGTGCCATCCCTTTCTTCATAGATTTGGTTTCAGACAAATCATTCCTCATCTTTCTTTTGCCCTCTTTTGCTTTTAGTGACATGCTTGTATCATCCTTCTTACACCCTCCTCCATGCACACCTCATAACTCCATCTGTTTCTTCTTTTAAGAATTTGTTCTCTGAAGGTCCAGCTTACCTGCCATCTGGAGAACCAGGAAGCTTTCTCTGTCCCCCATCAACACTGAGACAGTGATTTCACACTCCTCTAGTTTCTCACAGAATTTTGCCTCTGCATTTCTATTTAATCACACTTTGTCACAGAAATTTTTTCATAGATTACCTAAGTGACATATTCAGCTACTGGAAAACCAGTATCTTACCTATTCCTAAATTACCATCATTTAGCAAAATGCCTTGCACATAGTAGGCACTTAAAATTTTTTTGTTGAACTGAACTTTCCTATTTGCCAATATTTTTTCTTCAAAGTTGTAGTACATGCTCAATGAGTTATTTAAATATCAGTGGATTTCATTCAAATAATTTTCCTTCACTTATTCAATAAGCTAAAGTCAATAAATGTGTTAAATGATCTAATATATGCTTATATGCAATCTAATATATATATATATATACATACATACATATGTGTGTATGCCTATGTGTGTGTGTGTATATATATATATATATATATATTTTTTTTTTATTATTATTATGTAGACATGAGATGAAGTTGAAAACTGATGGAGCACCTCTCCCAAACAAGCTTATAATTTCCTGAAAGTGAAACAATATGTACAGAAATGAACATAGTATAAAATGAAATGCAATGCAATAATGGTAAAGTTGGAGGGAGGTTTCCTTAAGAATTTTAGAACTATCTAAAGAGGCAGTGATCACTTTCAGGTTCGATGCTTGGGGAATGGAAAAATCAGAAAGTTTCAATAGTGAAGTACTATCAGAGATTGATTTTCAAAGAACATAAGAATTTAAAAAGAGATGAAGATTTCATTTACATTTACATATACACATATTTATAGATATATAATTTAAAATACCTATATTACAAATATATAAAT
Source organism: Sminthopsis crassicaudata (assembly GCF_048593235.1). Classification (NCBI taxonomy): domain Eukaryota; kingdom Metazoa; phylum Chordata; class Mammalia; order Dasyuromorphia; family Dasyuridae; genus Sminthopsis; species Sminthopsis crassicaudata. The sequence goes on along the minus strand of NC_133617.1, from coordinate 150,163,670 downwards.
ACATATAACATTTGAACATTTCATTCAACTTTTAAGGAAATAAAGGCAAATAACTACAAATCTATTTATTTATATATTGCCATTACAAAATAAATGCTTAATAAATGTTTGCTAAATTGAATAATATATAAAAATATAATATACGCCCTCCTCTCAAGTGCTGGATGTTAAAATAATACAGTCTTGAATTAGAGAATTTTAACATGCATCTGAAGGTTGTAATACTGTAGTTAGCTTTTTGTTCAATATGGCACCCAGAATACTTTAAAGAATAAACAGCACAGCTTATAATGAATAATATATTCAGTATATGGAAAAAATATAATTAAGTAAACTTCATTACAAAAATATTCTTAATGAAGAAAAAATATGACTATAGTAGAAGTGAAAAATAGAAAATTTTTATTTAATACTACAGCAGAACTCAGTATCATCTACTTGATTTCCCTAAAATACTTTGTTTATGTATAGAAAATGACAAGTGAAATGATTTTGCACGTGTATGATATATCTCAACATAGGATAGGAAATAGAAGACAGAAACAAGAAGAGAAACCAAATCATAACAGCATACAAACAGAAAAGTCACATATATACTCAGAGAAATCACAGTTTACATTGGATCAGTATCTAAAAATCAAACATCACTTTTTCACAGACTGAAGACTTTTTTCTCCTAAATATGGAAATAAAAACAAGCCAGGGTTTTAATATAATATTTTTCCAACCTGGAACAGCTGCAAAAAATAAATCTTGCTAGAGATAAGCTCTGTTATAAATATCAACACTCCTTTTAAATAAGGGAGTCCACTTTTCAGACCATCTGCCTCTCTCTAAAAGGGGAGGGGAGGAAGAAATGCTAAAAACCAGGACATTCTTTTTCAAACAAGGCATTAAAAAATTAACATTGTTTTCTATCTCTCATAACACTGGCTACACGGTCTCTGATGAACAGGATTTCCACTTAATCTACATGAAACAGTGTTGATGTTAAGTGAGTTTATATTATTTGAAGCTCTTTGGAGCTTTTTCCAAATTGTGTGAAAAAATTGAAATAATATCACTATATATATATATAGATATAGATATATTTATCCATTCTCATAGTTTCTCTCAAAAAACCTGGCATACTTCATTTCCTTTGTATTCTAAACTAGATTTCATTTGAAATATTAATTTGCTTTTATTCTTAATTTTTTATTCTTTGTTAATGACCTTATGATTGAATGTTTTAATTTATTCATCATCGTAACACATCTTTACAACCTTAAAGCCTTTTCTATATTTAATCCCACAAACCATCTCTATCACTTAACTCTGAAGCATTTATACATAAGGATTTTATGACACATTTTGACAAATAAAGCTGAGTTGCATAGTTTAATGGGAGAATGGCATAGAAATGGGATGAATTGTCCTCCAATGCCAATGGTGTTTAAGAGAAATGCAAACAAAAGAAATCACCATCCTCCATTTTAAGAATGCCAGTAGTAAATGTTTAGTCAATTCTCCGAATTACTATGGTAGGTTTCTGAGCTGCTTCTGAAACAAAAGCACCTGGGGAGCCCTGACATTTCTTCAGTTCTCTTCTTCTCCATATACTCACATTACATCCATTTTCTCTCTGTCTGTTTCTGTCTCTCTCCCTTTCCCTCATCCTCTCCCTCCTTTCCTTCTACCTCCCTTCTTCCTCCCCCTCTTTCTCTCTCATTGTCTCTTAACCCCCCAAAGATGCATACAATACTCAAAATACATACTTCATTATATTTCAAAGAACAAAACATGGAGTTTAAATCAATAAAGGCTGCATTTCTGTGTCTTTCATAAAAAAAAAAACATTACTAACATGTTTCCTTTTATATAAATCATTCATCTTCTAAGATAGAACATCTATGTCCACAATTACTTATAAACAAAGTCTCTTTTGCAACTGATGTTAAATTTCTTTCTTGGACCAGTGAATCTTCAGTACCCTTAGATGGAAAAAGTGGAAAGATTTGTTTATAGTTTTAATTAATTATTTCATATGTCAAATTAATCATTTAATAGAAAAATTATACATATATATCAGTATTTCCTCTCTACCATATAATGTAGTTAGTACATGATATTGTTACCATATGAAATTATCACCCTTGTAATGAAAAAACTATTATAGATTGCCTTAATCAACAATCTTAAATTTTATTATTATGATAATTTAAGATATGAAATGTTCATATTCACAATAAACCTCTGAAATTTTATTTTATTAATTTAAAACTACTTTTAACATTCCAGATTATCCAAAAATTTCATAGCCATAAAGTTAACTAGCTTTTTGAAAAAAAAGTTTAAAACAACTATTATTGAATTTGAATTCTTTTAAAAGAATATGAAATGGTCTCATCATGGAAAATGTTGACTGGCTCACTTAGGTGTTATACATTAGTCAACTCCATAGGAAACAAATTACAAAACTGCCCATGGTATATTACAACTTCTTACACAGTACTGCATGACTCTTGATTAGAAACAATGGGAGATGTGCATACACATATCTGTGGGAAATGAGATCATGAAAAAAGTCACAAATGGGGAGTTTTGGAGACACCAACCAACTTAGCTTTTTTTTTTTTTTTTTAATAAATTAATTTGGGGGAGGCAATTGGGATTAAAGGACTTGTCCAGGGTCACACAGCTAGGATATGTCAACTGTTAAGTGTCTGAGGCTGGGACTCAGATGCTCCTGACTTCAAGGCCTATCTATGCTTTAACAACTGCACCATCTAACTGCCCCACCAACTTAACTTATTAAAAGATATACAGACTTTGGGGGCAAGGGCAGATAAAAGGTATGGCACAGCCCTATAAAAATACTATCTGAAATGCTAAAGCTCAGCATGAGCTGATGCTATTCAGGAAAGCGAAGAAGAAAAAGGTTTGGATTTAGCAACATGAAACTACAGAAGAGAGAGAAGTTAGAGGGAATACAGAGAAAGCAGTTGTCTATTCCTTTGATTTTTAGTTTCTCTGCCATGGGGAATGATTTCTTGACTGCAAGAGAAAGAGCAAAATGATTAATAAAGTGTTGATAACAAAGCAACACAGTAAGAAAGCAAGTACTTGAACTTTGGTGAGATGAAGATACTTGGCCCAGATAAATTGCATCCTCATACTAAAAGAATTGGTAGGTTTGATTATTCAGTGATCTCTGAAATACTAAAAAATAAGAGCCACTAGAGAAACATTACATAAGATTAAAGACTGATTTTGTTAGAGACTAATTTTTTCTAATATTCAAGAAACAGAGAACTATGGGTGACTGACCATAACTTTGGCTCTTCCTAACATTCTAGAACACAGTTTTAAAGAAATGTTTAATCAACAAAAAGGAAGGAAATATTGATCCTGGAGCCATGATGTATCATCTAATACTAATCATGCCAAACAAACCTTACTTCTTCACATACAGAAAAAGTTTTGCTAAATTTTAGCAAAGGAATTGATGTCATTTATCCTACTCTAGGATATGTGCTAGCTGAAAAGAATTTGGAAATGACTGTAACCTAGGGGTTACAGGAGAGAGGTAAAGGGGACTTTGGTGGCCATGTTTAGCTAAAGATATACACATATGTATAAAACATATATTTTGAAATGTAAGGGATAAGAATATTGGAGTGCAGAGAGACTAGAGATGGATTTTAAACTCAATAGTTTAGAGATGATTGTTAACCCATAGGAATTGAAGGAAAAGACAGCCTTCTGATATATTCACCATAAGGGGTTTTTGATATGGATTATGATCAAGAAAAGGAGACTGACAAAGAGTGGCAAATTGGGAAAACAGAGAGACAGACACAGACACACAGAGAAAAACTGTCTCAGAATTCCAGAAATATAAGTTATCTAAGAGTATTGTCAACAGTCTCAAAGTCTGCAGAGAAGTCAAGAAGGAACTCTATGATTTAGAAATAAAGAAATCATACTTAACTGTTTTAGCTATGTGATAAAAGTCAAAAGTCACATTGTAAGAAATGAGTGATAAAATGGAAATCCAAGGGTACAAAGTTTTCCCCCCAGGTATTTTCTATTCAGTTTTTGGCTGTGAATAAGAGGGAAGATAATGAACCCTAATTTGAATAATGAATGGGTTAAGCAGTTACTATATACCAGACACTGTACTAAAATGAAGGGGATATTTGCATCCAGTGAAGTTTAGGGTTTTTTGTTATTGTTTTGTTTTCTGGGGTTATTTTTTAAAGGACATCCAGCCATTTCTGATAAGGTTTAAAAAAAAAAAAAAGGTAGATCAGCCATCTGGAATTTATAACTTCTGGAAAAAAGAAAAGATAAGTCATTAAATCTCTGTTATTGACTCAGGGTCTAATATATACTATAATATATATGCTAAAGAGGTAGAAAATAAGCAATTTTTAGTGAAATATTTTACTTAGGATATATAGTAAATAGTGTGGGACCTAAAGTCAGAAAGATCTGAATTCAAATCAAACCTCACTTATTTTGGGATGTGAGCCTGCTGGCTGGTAATTTAACTTCTATCTATTTCAGTTCCTTCATCTGTAAAATGAGTATTTAATAGCACCTGACTTCTAAAGTTTTTACAAAGAAAAAAATGAGAGAATATAAGTAAAGTGTTTTGCCAGTTTTGAGTGTTATCAAAATGCTAATTATTATTTACTGTTGTGTTAAATGTATAGATATTAATGGAAACTTAATATAAAATCAGTTATTTTGCCATCATTTATGAGAACACAATAGAAATTACAGTTCTAATAGAATCATGACCATATATCTTAGCATAATCATATTTTATTAAAACAATTTTATTAAAATATAATATTATAACCACTATTTTAGGGAAAAATAAGTTATTTGTTAAAACATTATAATTACTACTTTTAGGAGGAAAATTCCTCAATTAGTTATTTAATCTGTTAAATAGTATCAGGAGCTGTGCTAAGCACCAAGTATGCAAAGAAAAGCAAAAGATGATCTCTGTTATCATAGTTCAAACAATCCAATGAGGGAGACAACAGGTAAACAATTATATACAAGCCAGACCACACAACATAAAATGGAGATAGTTAACATATACTCTATGAAAAGATTATCTTTTATTATTTTCTATACCTCGGAAGAAAATATTTTTAAATCCAGGGAAAATGGGGATCATATTAATGAACTCATAAATATTTAGTTTAATTTAATTTAATTTAGGTTAAGTAAAAATTACCATTAAATATGAAATAATCTAACATGTATACAATACTTTAAGATTTACATAGCATTTTACATGTATTACCTTATTTTATTCTTGCAACAAGGCTATCAAGTAGAAGATAGTATTCTAGCTATTTTATAGATAAGCAAACTTAGTTTGAGCTAAGTTATATAACTTGACTATGAGCATGAAATGAGAGATGGATTCAGGGCCTCTTTACTTCATAGTCAGAACATTCTACTATATCAAACTGCCTTATTCTAAAATATTTATTTTTAAATGACATACAGTCATGGGGAAAAGGAGCAAGGGAATATACAACATCTACTATGGCTGGCCATTGTGCTATGAGCTTTGCAAATATTAGCTCATCTTATATAAGGTAGGTGCTGTTATCATCCTTATTTCACAGTTTAAGAAACTGAGATAAAGAGAGGTCAAGTAACTTGATCAGAGTCACACAGCTAATACATATCTTAAGCAGAATTGGATCTCTTGGCTTCTTGACAACAGGTTCAGTATTCTAACCACTGGGCTTCTAGCTGCCTCAAAATAATTTCTAACCTTTTTGCCATTTTCTCCTTTTCCTCTCTCCAGTTATTTCTTTCATCTGTCTTTAGGTGGAAGAGTAAGTTGGAGAATGAAATTTACTATAATTCATTCAGTTAATGTGGAAAATAATTATTGACAATCCACACTACATACCAATGGACAGATAAAAATGAAATGGATTCCCCAAGGACATCTGTTTGTAGTTAGAAACAGGGGAAGAAAAAAAAAAACAAACTTTTCATTGTCCATTACAGCAGGTAAAGGGAGCTTGGGATCTGGCTAATCCTACACCCAGATGCAAAGAGCTTGTCTTAGTACACAGACTGCCAGGAAGATTGGGCCCTGGTATATATTTCTATTCCTTGTTTTTTTCCCTCAAAATTTGGGCAGTGATTAAGAAATAAACATCTCCCTGGAAAGGGTCTAACCAATGAGCAAAGAGTAAACATTTTCCTTTCCCCACCTTTCCCTATAAAATGAGTATCCCTTAGAACAACCAGTCCCCTGATGCCTTATCCCATCTTGTTTTATAGGACAATAAAGCAGAATTGGATCTCTGGTCTTCTCGACAATAGGTTCAGTATTCTAACCACTGGCTTCTAGCTGCCTCAAAATAATTTCTAACCTTTTTGCCATTTTCTCCTTTTCTTCTCCCCAGTTATTTCTTTCACCTGTCTTTAGGTAGAGGAGTTTCCTTTGAAAAACCAGTCTGGTGTCCAAATAATTCTTACCTATTGAACCTACTCTCCCACCGCAAAAAAGATGATCAGATTGCTATGCACCAAAGAGAATCCAAATGCATGATATCATGCTATATAAATGTAAGAAAAGTCATGCCAAAAAAAAATCCAAAACCAAGTCATAGAATAAGCACAAAATATACAAAAATTACAGTAATGTCAATTAAAACAACGCTAAACAGAAAGTAAACTCAGTTTCATGGTAGTGAATAATATTAGCTTTGGAGAATAAATGATGAACATTTCCCTATTCTTGACAGAGAAAAATCATTGGGGTCGGGGGAGGGGGACTTATATGGTGGTAGAAGAAGGAAGCTTATTATTTAATCTATCAGACTCTGCTGCTTTGTTAGTTCATTTTGCTGAACTTTTTGCCTTTTTTTAAAAAAAGAAATTAATATTATAAGGAAAAACCCAATAAAACTTTTTTCAATAAAGTAATACAATAAATTTTGTTTTGCAGAATGATTGAGGGAATGGGATGTTCTATTCAATTATCACCAGTTTTCAAATAATTAGAATCCAAATGATGAAATACACTAAATAAGAAAACTATATTGATAAATGGTCAAAGGATAGGAACAATTTTCAGATGATGAAATTAAAGCTATTTATAGTGATATGAAAAAATGCTCTAAATCACTATTGATTAGAGAAATACAAATTAAAGCAACTTTGAGGTACCACTTCACACATCTCAGACTGGCTAAGATGACAGGAAAATATAATGATAAATGTTGGAGGGGATGTGGAAAAACTGGTACACTGATGCATTGTTGGTGGAGTTGTGAAATGACTCAACCATTCTGAAGAGCAATCTGGAACTATGGCTAAACTGTATAGCTATCAAACTGTACATACCCTTTGATCCAGCAGTGCCGCTACTGGATCTGTATCGCAAGGAAATAAAAAAAAAAAAATAGAGCAAAGGACCCACATGTGCAAAAATGTTTGTAGCAGCTTTTTTTTTTTTTTCTTTGTGATAGCAAAGAAATGGAAAATGAGTAGATGTCCCTCAACTGGGGAATGGCTGAATAAGTTGTGGTATATGAAGGTAATAGAATATTATTGATCTATAAAAATGATGAATGAGCTGATTATAGAAAGGCCTGGAAAAATTTACACAAACCGATGTCGAATGAAACAAGCAAAACCAGGAATACATTGTACATAATAAGGGCAAGAATGTGCGATGATCAACTATGAGAGACTTGGTTCTTCTCAGAGGTTCAGTGATCCAAAGCAATCCAAATAAACTTTGGACAGAAAATGCCATTTGTATCCAGAAAAAGAACTGTGGAAACTGAATGCAAATCAACGCATACTATATTCATCTCTCTTTTTTTTTTTCATGGTTTTCCCCTTTTACTCTGATTTTTCTCTCTCAACATGATTCATAAAGCGATGTGTATTAAAATAAATAAACTTACTACAATAAAAAAAGAAAACTATGGAAAATAATTAAATCTTTCTTTGATGACTCAGAAGGCACTTAAAAGATCTTAAAGGTCCTCAAGGCAACCATTATCACCATATTAATAATGAATGGAAATACCAATTAATAGTTCTAATTAACTCTACTATCTAAGAGAGTTGTTTATTTCTAATTTGCTCATTCCTAATAACTCAACGAAGTCAAAGTAATTAATCAATCATGAAACCTTTATTAAGCAGGAACTATGTGCCAGGCTCTGTGCTAAGTGAAAATGAATTTCATTTAGCCCTCAAGCTCCCTTTCTATGCAAGATATATACAATGTAAATGAGAGTGAATCCCAGAGGAAAGACACTAAGAGTTAGTGATAACCAGGAAAGGCCTCTTTCAGTAGTGAGATTTGATCTGTGTTTTTAAGAAAGCTAGTAAAGTCAGGAGGCAGAGGTGAGCATTTCAGGCATGGGAAATGGACTGAGTCAGATGATTCAGTAGTGTATGAGCACTGGAAAGTGGAAGAAGGAGGGTTCAGGGGAAAATATTTTGAAGGACTAAAACTCAAATGGAGAGTTTTATATGCGATTATAGAGTTAATAGGATGCCACTAGAATTTATCAAGTTGGGGGATGGACTGGGTAGGTGATGTGGTCACTTCAACAGCTGCCTGAGGATTGAACTAAAAGAAGGTTTGAGTCTTTGACAGGGAGCCCAAGCAGCAGACTATTATAATAGTCTAGGTATACGTGAGAAGAACTTGAACCAAATTGGATCCTGTTATTAAGGGATAGAGTGGAGCAAATATGAGAGAGGAGTTAAAAGTGGTAGCAATTGTTTAATTTAAAAAACCCAATTTAATAATTTATTAAATACCACTAGCCATAGAGATGTTGACCAAATGAGGTAGCTCTAGGTTTCCATTTTAGTAATCAGCATCCGTTCACACACTCATTTAGATTATATAAAAACGCAAATGGGGGAAGAGAGGAAGAAGAAACAAACTAACAAATCTCAAAATGTTAACAAAATATAGCTTTGTCTATTGAAAGTAATTCATTGCCAGAAGCAACCAAATCAACACAAGAAAAGTAAGTAAACACACATCCACAAAACACAAAACAAATCACCTTTTGCCAAATGTTAAATCAAATAAACACACCTTACAACATTCTCTAAGCTGCCAAGTCTGGATTTGGGAGAACTGCCAAAGGGTGAGATGTTTCCAAAGGCAAGGGCCGTTATTGAGGAAATTATGTTGTCATTTCTGGCAAGTTCAGCCGCAGGTTAACAAAAGTAAAAGAATCTTGGTTGTTTTTCAAGCATTTAAATGGCTGTCATGAAGAGGGAAGAGATTCATTTTCCTAGGACTCAGAGGGCAAAACTAAAAGCAGAGGTGGAAGCCTGAAAGAGACAAATGTATATATAGGTTTGATGTAAACAGGAACTTCCTATCACTGAGCACCCCCACTATGGGGAATGGGCTACTTCAGGACACTGTAAGCTCCCTCTCATTAAAGAACACCAAGCAAAAGTGGGATGACCCCTTGCTGAGTGGGCTGGATGGAAAATGATTGCTCAAGTATGGGATAGCCTAAATGGCTTCCAATGTCCCTTTCAATTCTGAGATTCTATGATTCTTGCTATAACTAAGAACTTGGTCATAGAAAAGATTCAGGGTGAATTGAAAATAAAATGGTTATTTTTCAAATTTATGTTTTTCTATTATATAAAACAACTATATACTAGTATAGACATCATTCACTGAACTAGGAATACTTATATAATATGTAGCCTAAGAGAAGTTAATGAAATTAATTTCTTTGTATCTTATAGAATCAGTTACATTGGCTTATAATTAAGCCTGATGCATACATGAACTGGATTTATATTCAGATAATGCATGAACTGGATTTATCTTCAGATAATGCTACCATATCATTCATAAATTTTTTAAAATCAGGTCCTTCCTAAATAGGTAAATAGTATCCATCTTCAGAACTTATTTCCAGGAATAGCCCATGTTATTCCCTGTAATATCTGAAAAGATTCCTTTAGAAACTTATGTAATAACCCACTCCATTTAATAAAATGAAGATTAAACTAACAAAGTTTATATGACTATCACTCTCCCTCATGGAAGAATTTGGAATTAGTAATCAGACTTCTAGGGTGTGAATGTATTTTCCCCCCATGGGAACTGTGTTACCTAAATATGGCAGCTGCCAAAGTCAGTTCTGGTTTTTGCCTCCACAATTTCCAGATTTAGAGTACTTTCCATATTTATTCTGGCTTGCTCTTTGATTACATCTCAGAGGGCTCAAAAGGGGAAGCAGTCATAACACAAGAGTTAACTCTACAAAACCTCAAACAAATGAATATCACACAACCCTCAACACCTGCCAGATTTTCTCTTTGGAGACAAACCTCAAACACTACTAATAAGCAGAGTATGGTAAATTGCCAGGAAAGAATGAGGTAGAGGATTTCTATCATCTGGTGGTCACTTTTAAATTTCAATTCCTTTTCTTTTCCCTTTTTTAGACTATTCAAGAAATGGAAAAAGACATTTAAATCTTTACAATTTTGGTCCAATTCTGTAACCACAGTTTCAGATCTCAATAATTTTTAAATTAAAAAGCTAAAAAATGAAAACACTAAAACAAATAAATAAAATTCCATTTCAACTGCAGAACTTAAAATTGGGTGCTTTGAAAGTCCTGTGGGCTCATTGGCATATGTATCACTACAGACTAACACAATCTGCATGCATTCCTATACAATTCTTGTTCATCACTCTATTCTCTATATGAATGAATAGGTCTCACAGCTGAAGAGATACTATCCCCTCTACTTCAGTATTACTATATTATTAGAGGGCAGCAAGGCGATACAGTGGATAGAAAGTAGGGCCTCCGGTCAGGAAGACATTTACTGGCAAAGTCATTTTGCCCTCTTTACCTCAGTTTCCTCATCTGTAAAATTAGCTGGAGAAGGAAAAGACAAAGCACTCCAGTATCTTTGCTGGCAAAACTCCAAATAAGATCACAAAGAGTTGCACATGACTGAATAACATTACTGGCTCACCTACTTTTTTAATCACACTAGTGATTAAAGTCATCACTAGTAGTAAGTTAAAATCTGATGAAAACCACAATGAATCTTGTCATTGGTCTCTGTGAGGCAGTGAATAGAGTCTTGTACTGAAAGGCTAGCTAGAATTTTGCCTCTGACACTCATCAGCTTAGTGATTCTAAGTAAGTTATTTAATATCTTAGCCTCAAGGATAACTATTAAAACTTGATGGCATTGCTGAGAGGATCAAATGAGACAGTAGTTGTAAAATGCTTTGTAATACTTAAAATGTTATGAAAATGCTAGCAAGTATGATGATGGTGCCAAGAGCCCTAAATTCATAGCTATTGGTCATCATCAAGAGAATATATATTAAAATATGGGTTTCTCTTACTTTTAAATTTTTGGAGATCAATGAAATCTCTGTGCATACTTCCAAATCTGACTGAATCCAGTCTCATAATGTTCTAGTCCAAGAAGTAATAATAGACCAAAAACAAAAGCTGAAGCAAAAACAGCAATTGCAGCAATAATCCCTCCAATGGTCCACTTGCTCCATATCACAGGGAAGAGACAACAGAAAATTAAGAGGAATGTGAGATAAGGTGATATATAGTATAGATTCTAGGCCCTGAAACCACTAGGGTAGCTATGAATACATAGATGAGCTTCTAAAAACTCTGGCAAAAACACTAATTGGATAAGAAGCCTATCCTTTGAGATGAAAGTTTCCCTATGAAATTTGGGAAATATATTATTGCCATAATGCCATAATGATCGGCAGAGAAAGTGGCATTCCTTCAAATGCTAGTACTAAGAAAGACAAGAGATATTGGAAAAAAATCAGAAGTACTAATAGCCTCACCAGCTGGAAATCCTTTAGTGTAGAGGACACTAACTACTAAAGTGGGCAAACCCTAAATATGTGTAAAATAGTCTGAAGACACTTGCATCATGTTATAGTCTTACATTATAGCAATGTCTCTCCACTTAATTCAAAGACTTTATTTGGATGAAATAAGAGAATATTTGTAAAGTCACTTAGCACAATGCCTGGCCCATAGTAGATGTTATATAAAAACTATAATAAATGTTATTATTGTTATTATTGTTGTTGTTATTATTATTATTATTATTATTATTATTATATGCCCAATCCACACAACTAAAATTGCAGTCAGTTCAGGGAAATTGTTTAAAAAATTCATCCCTAGGTCAAGATGATTCAAAAATAACAGATACAAAAAGAAAGTTACTAAAATCTAAAGAAGGAAAAATAATTCTATTCTGAAGAAATAAAAGCAGTACAAGGAACAAAATAAACAGTTGAATATCAATCAGTAATTTTATTATAGCATCTTTAGAATCAAAGCAATCAGAGATAAGAGAAGTTCTGAAGCCAGAAAAATATAGAAAAAGTTTTGTCATCTTCATGGACAATAAAAAAAAATGGACAATGAAAATAAAAGTTGCATCAAATAAGAAACAGAAAGTTTTACACCACTAATATAATGAATTTATAGAACTGTTACATCAAAGAATGTTCATCCAATTGCTAGCCGTTCTGCAACCTGGAAAATGGTGGAGTCGATTGAGATCCATAAACATTGACTCAAATGCTTCATAGTGGTACATGAATCACTAGCAGAGAATTTTACCAGCTTCCTTTTCCAACATAAGTCTGATCCCATCTTTCTTTACAGAAGTTATCATATACCTATTATCAAAAGATAAGAACATTAATAATACTTTTAAATACTGGTCAATTGCATGTTTAAGTACTTTGTCAAATAAAGTATTCATGATTTAACATCACTTAAAATCTATAAAAATCCCTATTTGTTGCTGATATTACTTCTTTAGAAAATCATAGGAACTATGTAAGGAAACTGAGACAATCTATAGCTTAAGCAGTTACATGTCATAAAAAAATAAAAAATGAATAGCATTTCTTTATAAGAACAAATCCAGAAAGCAATGTAAAAAAGGAAATCCCTTTCAAATTAACTATGAATGCATAAAATATTTGAGTCAATGCACCAAAAACACACCTGAATATATTCAATTTCTCAATTCTCCTTAAGCTATAACTATAGTATTACTTTAAAGCTGGAAAAGGAGAAAAAAATCAATGTTCATGGCTGAGCTGTGAAAATATAATAAAAATCCCAATACTACCAAAGTTAATTTATACATGTAAAGCTATGCCAATCAAACTACCAAGAGAATGTTTTACAGGTCTAGACAAAATAATAACAAAATTTATTTGGAGGAATGAAAGATCTAAAAATTCAAGGGAAATAATAAATTAGCCCTAAACTAAAACATTACACTATATTCCACAATACATTCAAAAAGGATGTGTGATCTGAGGATTAAAGACAATGGCATTAAAAAAAATTAGGAGAAAAGATTGTGTATCTTTCATAGCTATAAGTTTAAGATCAATTCTTAGACAAATGTGGCCATTACAAAAGTTGAAAAATATTTTCATTACATGAAATTGAAAAGCTTTTTTGCACACACAAAATCAACACATTAGGATGAGGGAAAAAGCAAATGGAGAAAATAATCTTTGTGGCAAATTTCTCTGACAAGGATTTGGTAAGCAAAATATATAACTAATAAAAATATAGGATACCAAAAGCCATTTCCCAATAAATAAGTGATATGAACAAACAGTTCTTGAAGGAAAAAATTGCCATCTATTTACAGTCATAAAAGAATATCCTAAATTACTAATATTTACAGAAATGCAATTCAAAAGCCATAAGGTATGTCTCACTCTTTGCAAATTGGCCAAAGATAATAAAAAATGAGAATAATCAAAGTTATAGATGTTGAAGATAAACATACTAATGCATTTTTAGTAGAGTCATGAATTGGAACAACCATTCTGGACTGCAATTTGGAATTATGAAGATTGGATGAAATGTTTATAAGTTTACAACCCAAAGATTGCACTCCTAGGCCCATATCTCAAAAGAATGAAAGACTCTTTGTACCCCAAAATATTTATCGTAGTACTTTGTTTTAGGGTAGAAAAAGACAAACATAGTAGATGTCCATAAATTGGGAAATAGCTACACAAATTGGAGTATGTGAATTTAAAGTAATATTGTCATTCTTTGAGATATGACAAATATGATTAATATAGTGAGCATGGAAAAATTTGTATAAACTAATGCAAATGTGAAGTAAGAAGAGACAGGAAAGAAATATATGTAATAGCTACAAAATGTAAGTAGAAAGAACAGCTATCACAAAGCAATAAAATCTGAATGTTGTATAATCATAATGACCAAGTTTAGCCTCACAGAAGAGATATTGTTAGACACTTATATGGGCTGTGTTGCCACCAACTCAAACTGCCTTGTGAGAACTAATAGTTAAATTTTAGGTGTAAACATTTGCACCTCTGAAATCAATACAAATCAAGGATTGTTCCTAAGCAGATTAAAATTAAAAGTGTACCATGAATATGTTTTTCCCCTGGGGAGCCAGCTGTTAAACAATTACCAACATCCAATTGTACCTCCTCCTGAATTTTTTGTATACCTTTATGTCACTGATTTGGAACATGGCATGTGTTAATGATTGGCTATACTGATTTTTTTTAAACATAAGGAATAGCACTATCAATGGAAATAAAAACATACAAAAGAAAATATAGGAGATCTAAAAAGAAAATAGGAACAAATGCATATTTTAAATCTATAAATACGAGAGAACAAATATAAAGTGAAGAACAAATAAAGTGTGCCACAAAGTTTCAAGGGTGAAAATACCATTTTTTAAATAAGTAAAACTTTATTGAAAAGCTATCCCAAATCATAGTGATACTGACTTTTTTTAATTATCAAAAGCTTTTAAACCTCAGTTCCATTCTCATGAATTTTCATACACTGCAAAAACAAAACAAAAAAATAAGTAGATAAATGAGACTCAAGTTCACTGATAATACTAGGGTATTTGATGTCCAAATGGGAAACTTTTCTTTTTTTAAATGTGGACTCGCCGTATTAGATTGTTAACTACTGTCTCACTTTTCTAACTTGCATTCAAAGTACTTGGGGAAACATTAAGTACTTAATAAATACTTTCCTTCCTTCTTTATTTAAAACATATCACCAACATAATAGAGTCAAGAATAAGTGATATAAAACATGGCAATTTCAGAGATAACTTAAGGTTTCTATGGTTCTACCTAGTCTTAAATCATCATCACTCATCAATAGACCTAAGTATGGCTTTGAGATCAAAGAAAGAATCAACCCTGCCTCCTCCCCACAAATCATGTTAATCACTTAATATCCAAGTTATATCATTTCAATGAAAATCATTAAACAACTAACCTATCTTGTAGAAACTTCCTCCAATATTATCCAAACTTTGTAAAAGGAAACTGGAGACTTTGAGGTTGAATCAATAGATGGTGAGACTTAGAAACAAAACATTCTTTTCTAGGTAAAAACCAATGAATATATCAAAGAGAAAACTGAGATTATATATGTTGAGACTACTTCATATTCTGAAATCAAAGATTTACAGAAGGAAAATATTTAGGGCATCAGAACTAACACCTATGCAATGTAATTCTTAATGTATATTTGTGGCACCTTAAAATGGACAATGATAGAGCTAGAAGGTATCCAAATAAAATATGTTAACAAACATGGGACTCATTGCCTCCAGGTAGTTACCGAAAGAAAAACACTTTCTTATTTAAAAAGCAGAAGAGGATTGATAGATATTTTCTGAGCATACAATAGATTTTAAAAATTATAAAAATATTTTTGGAACAAACACAGCTTACTTCAGAAAGCAGTACTAAATGCTAATAATAGATATATATCACTGGATCTGTCAAATATAACTGAAAGTGGTTTATCTCTATATAGCTAAGATTCTAGACTGGAAGCAAAAAGCAAACCACATATGACATCCACATGAACTTAGTGAATGATATCTCAAAAAAAAAAAAAAAAGATATCACTTGTCAAATAAATCAAATGATCAAACAAATTCTTGAGTCATGCAGCTTTGTTTACAATAATGATATTGATTCAGGACCAGGCAAATAACACTAGAAATTACAAGAAAACTTGGCTTTAACAAGCAGAAACTTATTAACTGATGCATATTATGCAATGAAATTATGGGAATTACTCAATATATCAAAGCAGGTCACACAAATTTAACATCTACTAGTATTTCATGATCATAAGGCCAAACAAACTATCATCTGAATATCCTTTATAAACTAACAGATGACAAATGACCATTTTACAGATAGAGATCTCCAAATAATCTTGAGAATTAAAAAAAAAGCCAGAGTAGAAATGGAGCAACATTATAAACGAAACTATTGCCAACTGCCTAGATATAGCACTGATCCATTAAAAATCTAAGCACAACATTTTAATAAACATTACAATACTGAATCCTCATAATCTCCAAATTATATTGGATAAAATGCTTTCAAAATGCAGTAGACATCTGGCAGAAGAAATTAAAACCATGTGGGGACAGGATGAGATTCATGTCATCCTTGTCATCTTATCTGTTACTGAAGATGTCCTCAAGATGCTTTCAATAAGTCTAAAGATGAGCTTACATCCCACTACTTGTATTCAATTACAGAAAGCAATAATTTTATCTACCTACATGACAGTCTACAGATTTATATTAAAATATAAAAGAAACATAGCAGGATAGTGACTTAGTTTCTGGCATTTCTACTTGATCTCCACCAAAAAGATGAGAACAAGATGATGATGATAACATTCATACTAGCTCATTTAAAATTCAAACCAGGATCTGTGATGTGAGGTGGAAATACAAAGGAGAGGAATACAAGCCAGGATGATAAAAGTAGGGGATTTATGCGCCTTGAAACTGCTACAATCACTGTGAATTATTCTAAAACTCAAAAAAATCAATGGGATGGCACAGCATGGCAGGTTGATCCAATGACTGAATGAATGCATGACCAACTTCATGAAAAACCTTTAATAAGTATTTACCATGTGTAAAGCACAGTGCTAAACCATAGAGATAAAATAAATAGGAAAGCAAGAAAATCTCTGCTCACATTCCATAAGGGGGACTATGTATGGAAGGTTGTGACTATACAAGTCACATAAAAAAATCTTTTATGGAGAGTTGAGAGGAATGGCAACAAAGCAGGTAGATATATCATCTATAATGTTATTTCTACAGATAAAATCATCTCAGTTTGTAATGCTGAACTATTTGACAAGGTCATGGAATTTGGTGGCATGAATTTTTTGAGGAGGGTATCTTATGTAGTAACTGCAAAAGTAGTTGTCAGGTTGCATCGCCGTGGATTGTCTCCAAGATGATGGCAGATCTAGGAGTAAGACCCAGGATCTGGAGGAGGGGGGCGGTGTTGCCACTCCCAGAATTTCTGGATAGTTGGTCACCAATTGGTATTAGTAGTAGTAAAGGAAGATGGGTTCTTTCTCCACCATAATTTATCCCTAGTGATGATTGTACGTTTGTAAACAGGGCAAATGGTCTGGAAAGCACTGCTCTCCCCAAGACTTCTGAGCTAAAAATCAGAGGTAAGAGGTTGGTCAAGTTGGTGGTCATGGTTTGGCTTACCTAGCACATTCTGTCTCTAGATACATTTATAGAAATAGAGAGATTTTTGGCATAGTGAGTCAGGGAGCTGCTCTGCTTCACCTCAGCTGACCTGCCAAGTGGTGACCAGTTGACGATTGGTGCAGATCATTACCTTGTCACCAAAGCAGTTCTTCCAAAGTTGGAGACTGACTTGGAAACAGGAATGATGGTCTTGGCTCTGGAATGCCCTTCAGGGTATAATGATAATCTGCAATGGAGGTGGTGGAGGAAGTTTGCTTCCCTGCCTTCTGTCTCTCCTTCAGAGGCAAAAGATCAGCTTGGCCCATGCCTGTACATATTTATAAAGAGCAAGTACATCACACTGTATCAGAAATACCAATATCCTGCTACCTGCTAAAATGTATAGAAAGTGCTGGACTTTAATGTAGGCATACCAAAAATATGCCTGAAGTGGACTGCAGAACTGAATGTTTTCTTCATGCTGTTTTTTTTTTTTTTTGTTTATGGCATCTTTAGTTCCGAGTCAAACAACAATGCACAGCAGACCAATGCAAAATCCTTGTAAAAATAACTTCATCTTTAAATACAGATTAGATGAAATAAAGCTTAAATCTGAAGAGAGTAGAGCTGAAATACCACAAATTTCCAGAAATTATGACTAATTACAAAGAGGATGACAAAAGCACTACATATGTTCCAAATGATTTTGAAAAGGAAATGGTTATTCTTTGGCAATTTGGAAAGCTCTTTTTGATTCTAATGGTACAGATCTATCAGATAAAAACAGAACTTTTAAAAAACTGTTATATACTATACCCATCATGAATGAGCATATTCTCAAAGAATGTTTGACACAAAATATAAAAAATATTTCAGACATGCACATAATAGTATATATGGCAGTTGCTGCTATAGTCAAAGAAAGGTAAGTGATTTCAGGAACATTCCTAAGGATAGGCATCAAATGTTAGCATGGCAGAAACAACTTGTGCAATACCCTTTCTTCTTGTTCTTTAATTTTGAAATGTTTTATATTTTATCAAGATTAAGTTCAACAAAAAATAAGTCTTTATAATAAAATATTATATCAATTTTAGTAAATAAATGCAACAGAAATTATAAAAAAACTATATTGCCCAACATTTAAAGTCAAGGGGAAAAAGGGAGTCAGAAAAACAGAAGTATATTGGAAATTCTAGCTTTTCTTAATCAGAAATTCTAAGTAAAAAGAAAAAAAAAGGTTAAAATAATAAGTCACAGCAATACAAGGAACAAAAGGAATTTGACAACAATTAAAAAACTTTACTAAAAGCTGGTAGGAAAAAAAAACAAACAAGCATGAGAGAATCTTTCCCATCCCTTGAGGAAATATATAAACTAATAACTAATATTCATGAGTGTTGTAAGCTTTGCAAAATATCTTTTGATGTCATTGGCCCTCATACTTCTGCCATCCTAGATACAGACCAGAGCATTATTTCCCCTATTTTATGAATTAGGAATTAATCATACTCTGGGTAAAAGCATTTCAATTTTTCCCATTTCAGTTTTGTAGTGAGATTAGGCTGATTTCTGTCAAATGGGGTATATTTAACTGAAGAAGCTTTGTCATGTTCTACTGTTTGACAGTTATTACAATGTCATGAACATTCACAGAAGCATTTCAGAGGAATTTGTCATTGATAGGAAATCTCACAATTTGGATTCTGCATTGGACATCCTCAAGAATAATGACAAATACCATATTTAATATTACAATAAGTAGCATACTTTGGTATTTTAAAGGTTTGAAAATTTCTTTACAAACATTTCATTTTATTCTCACAACAATTCTCTATTGTAAGGTAGATGCTAGTTTTAATAACCTAATTATACATATGAGGAAACTGAGGCAGACTAAAATTAAGAAATTTACTCTGGGCCACAAAGCTGAGTGTCTAAGGCCAGATTAGAATTGGAGTTTTCCTAACTTTCCAAAAACATTTGATACAAGTATTAGTTGTATTAGTCAATGAGTAAGCTATCTCCTTAGTTTTTGCCCCATTTTATGTTTATATTGGCATATGTGTGTGTGTGTGTGTTTTAAGACATTTCATACTACAAGTTTGAAGGATATTGTCAAGTTAATAAAATGTCTCTACTTAAAGACTCTATACTTGTGATCTTGTTATCATCTTTTGTCCACTGTCCTCTTCTAGTTTGTATTTCAACAAGATACTGAAATGACAGTTTTGTCTATGTGCTATTGAGCTATGAAGTCAACTAATCTAACACATAAAAGAGATGTATTCTCAAAATCTATTAACTTAAGGTTTACTTGTAAGTAACCTTACTTAACTTAGCCACTCCTAATAGTGCTACTAGTCAAGTATTTTGATGGATTATGATTCTGTTATAATTTATATTAGCCGGGCCCTAGGAAAGCAGCCCAAGGTAAACTATATTCATGCTCTTCTACTTAGCAAAAAGATTTAGTTTCTGTGACTCCTGGTTCCAGTGTTGAGACAGTCAAAACTTCTAAAAGGAAGATATGAAAGCAGCATTTTTAAAAGAATAAATTTTTATTTATATCTTTTGTTTTTACATCAAGTAAACTCCTCCTTCATTGCCCTCCCAAAGACTCCATATAACAAAGGGCATAATTTCTTAATGAAATAATACCTATACATTTCACGGAAGAATTCATCTTTTCAGGGCAAAATTGTAACCACTGATTTCTTGATTGTATACTTGAACATTTCCACCTTGAACATAACATTCTATCTCTTTCCCTAGGATACTGGCACAAATTATATCCCATAAGCTCAGATCAGAGGCCACCCTTTCCCAGGGGCAGCAATCCTTGCCATATCAACCCCTCCTCCACACCTGACACACATATGTACATATATATTTGCTCAGTCCTCCCCCTCTTCACATAATCTTATATTATTTTGCCCATTGTGTACATATACATGCTATATATTCCCTCAACTCTCCCAGTGGCATGTAAACTCTGAAGACAAAGATCATTTTTATTTTTTCTTTTACTCCATAGTATCCTGAACTCTTTGCATAGATAAGGGGACAATATTTTATTTTGCACAGAACTGAAATGAACATAGCTGTTTCTTTAAAAAAAAACAATTAAAAAAATCTTTTGCATTTTAAAATATTGATGAAAAGCCATCAATTGTATGTAATTTTATCTTTATTATCTCTAATTATAAAACTGCATTAGTCTAGTGAAGAACAACCAGAAATCATGTGCAGAATTTTTTCTTAGACTTGTTTAATCCCTGTTTCTCAGGGGTACCATGTGGAAATGGCCCCACATATCAAAGGAACTAAGGTTAAATTCCACTTCTGCTAGTCTCCTTGTGATGTTCTGTAAGTTACTTGCTATCTCGGGGCCTCAGAATCTTATATAAAATAATGAGGAGTCTGGACTACATTATCTTAAAAATTCTAACTTTAAATCTATACTAATATGAACCCAAACAAGGTAACATATTTAGTCATCATCTTGCAGTTTTCCATTGCCAGAAGACATTGTGAAGCTCAGAGATGGAGGGATTGGCAAGATTCTACTGTTTGAAATGCCAGAGGAAATGTTCCCTCCATAGCTCTCTCACCAAAGTGGGAACAACTGAAGAGGGATGTGATTGATTGCAGCTCTATGGGGCATTTGCTGGTGCCAGGAAGTAGTAAAAAACCATCTGTATATAGAGATAGATGGCAAGGCTGGGTTTAGTAGGAAGAGAAGCAAAGTGATGATCGAGTAGGTGGGCAAGAATCAGCAGAAAGGCTTTGGAAGGAGAATTGTTTTACTGGATCTGTGAAAAGTGAGGAGGGGCAATTAGGTACTACAGGGGATAGAGCACTAGTCTAGCTGTGTGACCCTGGGAAAGTCACTTAATCCTGATTGCTTTGCCCCTCCTCCTCCCCAAAAAAGAAAGAAAAATTAAAAAGTGGGTGCAAGACTGAAGTAAGAAGGGTTGAAAGAGATACATGCTATCTTGTCCTTAGGTTTTCTTTCCCTGTATGTATGTGTGGGAAGAAGAGAGGGCAGGGAGGTAGAATAGATGGGAAGTTGTTCACAGTACCAATCTGAGTCATAGCTAAAGTGGCTACTGAGACTCCATAAAGCATATGTCATTAAAAGACTACATGATGATGATAATGATAAAACAACAAGTCTATCCAATATAGTTCTTATCTGAATTACATTAACAAAATTTGATTCATATTATGATTTTTAGAGAAAGGTTTGATCACATCAGGAAATTTTAAAAACCTTCTTTATTATTACCTTATTAAATATAGCTACTTGAAACTATGAAAGGCTATATATCAAATTATGAAAGTACATAAAATATAAATATCAAATAGATTTAAATAGATATTTGGATTCCTTGGTAACTCTAACAATGAGCTTATCTTAAGATTCCAATTCAGATGCTCTAGGTTTGAATTCTGACTTTCTACTATTTACTTCCTATGTGACATAGAGTAAGGTTTTGTTTTGTTTTGTTTTGATTTGATTTGTTTTGTTTTGTTTTGTTTGAAACCAAGTATACAGCATTTATTACTATTAAATTTAATTCTAGCGGCCTTGGACTAATATGTCAGACCATCAAGATCTTTTTGGATCTTGACTAGTTATTCAGCAAATCAGTCATCCCTCCCAACTTTGGGTCATCTCAAAATTTAAAATGTTAACCAATGGTAGTTACAGTTACAAAACTTTTATCCCCAGTCACTAAAACAATATTAAATAAGGACAAGGCCAAATGTTTAAAAAAACATGCTGCAGTAAAGATAGTCTTCTAAATTTTTAAACTTACAGCAAAATCATTGTCTAGTCCGTCAACCAATTCCAAATCTACCTAATTGTAATAGTATTTATTCTTTACCTTTCTAACTTTTTTATGTTTGGAAAAATTTCATAAAATCTAATTAACCTAAATTTAGATGATCATTTCTAAGATCTGAAATTTTAAAACTCTGTCCATAAAGGAGACAGGTTTATCCATTATGAGTTTTTGATTAAGACTTGCTAGTCCTATTACTTCTGCTTCTTTTTCTAGGTGCCCACTAAAAATCTCTTTAGTAACACATTCTGGAATTTTTCAAAGCAGTCCTGCCTCTGACTGCTTTACCTCAAATAACCAGTAACCAAATGGTCTGTAAATCTGTCTATCCCACTACCTTAATGAAAGATCAAAGGTTAGCTAATGCAGGAAAAGAATCCAAGAAAGGGATCTACCAAATATAATTCCTTTTCTCGATGGCCCGCACAATCTCAGGGATGTGAGTCAGGACAAGTTACAGCCATACTAGTTGGCAATGAAGAAGAGAAGAAGTGGAGATTTCTCCTGGAAGGGAAAAGTAGCTGGTACTCCTAAAAGGACAAGATGGATATGATGGAGATTAGGAATTAAAGGAGTAGAAGATGCTTAAAAAAACAAACAAGCAAACAAACAAACACTGCACTAAGGTGGAAATAAAGTGAATAAGCATATCTTAAGCTTCTGTTACTGTCAGGCACTATGATAACATGCAACCAGGAATAATGGATAAAAGGGCCAGGCTCAGATTAGATTCAGGAACACCAGGACTCTAGTCTAGTTTTTCCCATCCTAACTGTGTGAACTCAACCAATATACTTAACCTTTCAAGTGTCTCCTAAACAGCTCTCTTACTTTCAGGTCCCCAGGCAGTACTCTAATTCTATAAATTTCAGAGAAGATGTATATCTACATTGGTCATTTTCTCCCAGAAAGTTCCATACAGTGATGAAATTGCAGATCTGGTTGTATTTTTGGCTTGTTAGTTTGTTACATTTGTTCTTTAAAGGTATTAAACTAAATATCAGGAGACATTTATTTTAATTCAGGTTATACTAACTCCCTCCAGGACCTTGGTTTAA
The DNA here is from genome assembly GCF_048593235.1 of Sminthopsis crassicaudata. Taxonomy (NCBI): domain Eukaryota; kingdom Metazoa; phylum Chordata; class Mammalia; order Dasyuromorphia; family Dasyuridae; genus Sminthopsis; species Sminthopsis crassicaudata. The sequence goes on along the minus strand of NC_133617.1, from coordinate 150,140,134 downwards.
TTTTCTGATCCTCCAATTTCCTCCTGTGTGAAATAAGAAAGTCGGCCCGAATCTCTTAGTTTCCCCCCCACACACACACACATTTATGATTAGGTCTTTTGGAATACAGAAATGTGAACAAAGAAAGGAAGTCCTTTGGGATAGTTACAGATAGATAAGAGATAGCGGGTTGACTGATAATAAAGATAGAAATGTCAAGAAAGGGATAAATGTAAGCTCACCTGAATTCTGAATTCAGAGGAGGGGAAAAAAACAGATGATTTTATTCCTAAAGAATATCTTTTCCATAACCAATAGACTTACTTCATTCTAAACCTTTTATTTCTTTCACTCCTTCCATTTACTAGCTATTACAGAAATCTGATCCGTCCCATAGGACACAGCTTCTTTGCTCACACTTTGCAGTATTTTTTACATCCCTCACATTCTCTAGCCAAGGAAGGGGAAGAGGAAAACTCCTTGCTTCCCATTGTAACTTCCAGATCCTCCCATTACTTCCAATATTAAGTAACCTCTTCTCCTTTAAGGATATTTCTCGAATTTCCCAATATATTATATCATATATATTTACATACATATATTATGTTTCAGTATAACGCTTGCTTTGTATATATTTGTGGTCTCCCCCATTCATTAGATCGTAAGCTCCTTGTGTGCAGGAGTCGCTTTTTGCCTCATTTTGTATGTCCAGAGCTGAGGGAAGTGCCCGGCACATAGTAGGGGCTTTTAAAATGTTGATCAGTTGACAGTGTCTGCGTCACTCCTGTAAAAGATTTGGGGGCGGAGGAAAGGAGGCACGGCATCTGAGCTGGGCGAGGTGTATCACCCCCCGTTGTGGGTATAGAAGAAAAATTACCCTCAAAGAAATATACCCCTGACCTTGTTCGGTTTTTTCTGTGTGTGTGTGTCTGTCTGTCTTTGGCTTTTCGAGAGATGTGACGAAAGAACATTATTAGGCCAGATACTACCAAAATGATCCCAGAAAAGAGAGGGCAAAGGTAAATAACCCCCCCCCCCCATGTAACTGACAGCCAGAGTGAGCCAATCTCCAGCCAAAGCACTCCAAGAAAAGAAGGCGGGACGCACGGCTCCTCTTAGTACACCCGCCCCAAGGAGTCAGACACGCTGGCGAGAAGAGAGGGGAAGACTAGAGGGGGGTGGGGGAGAGGATGCGTTTCCTAGCAACCGCGAGATTTCCCTCTTCTCACAAAGTAGCAACGCCACCCCATCCCCTCCATCCACTCCCAATTTCCTTCCCCAACGTCTTTACACACTGCCCACCTTCCTTCCCGCGCCTACTAAGAGACGAGGGCTCTTGTTTTCAGACCCAGATCGCGGAGGGTCGTCCAGGCTGAGGCCTCCCCAAACCCATTAGTCCCCGACACTCACACACCTCAGCTCGCACCTAGGCAAGGGCAGGCAAACTTAGGAAATCCAGCAGTTGGCACACGTTACCCTTCTCCGTGCTGTCACTCCGTCTACAGGAGGCGGGACAAAACGGGGGTCCTGGTATGTGATTGGCCACAAGGGGTCAGCCCGAAAACCAGAAGTATGGGGTGAGTGGAAGCATCCGCCAGCCTGATCGCTGATTGGTCCTTTTTTCTTTAGGAGTCTTTTACTCTTAGAAAGGGATGTAAATTGCCTTCTCTTAAATACATAAGGTATTAAGAGGTGGAAAGGGAGCTAGACGTGGTTGAAGCTCAAAAGTGTTTATCCTTTTTTGGGTCATGGACCTTCCCATGAACCTTGTCTCAGAGTAATGTTTTTAAATGCATAAAATTACAAAAAGAAAATTATATTAAAGTTATCATTGAAATATGGGAAAAGTCTTTAACTTGAGTTTCCTGACCAAAAAAAAAAAAAAAGTGTGCACATCCATAACTCATATATAGCACATTTTAAACAATTTATTCCTAAATATAAGATAATGTAAATTTATGTATATTCTATATGCTTTTTTATTACATGTATAATTTAAAGTCCAGCCATACCAGGTTAAAAATCATTTCTAGTCCAAATCCTTTTATTTTTTCAGATTAGCGGCTTCTAGCGTTCTGAAACCAGTTTCTTCCTCCAATACGTTGAGAGATAGATAGAGAGATAAAAAAGAAAATCACTGGAATCAGTAGGCTAAATTCAAATATCTGACCTATTACTAATTAATTATATGATCTTGGTCACTTCATCCTTCTCGAAGCCCATTTTTTTTTCTTTAAAATAAAAAAGGTTGCACAAGGTATATTATAGAATAGCAGGAGAAGAGGAATTAGAACTAGGGGGAGCTTAAAAATCATCTTGAAAGGCAATCCAGCATACTGCTTGTGGGATACTACATTTGGTATCAGAAATAACTAGTTTCAAATCCAATCTCAGAAATTTTACTTGCTTTGTGACTTCAGACAAGAGACAAGACATGTGAAAAATCCCTGTAGTCCTTACCTCACAAGACTGTTAATGAGGCTCAAGAAGCAAAATGTATGTAAAAGCAATTTCCAAAACTTAAATGTTTAAGAAGGATCCACAATGAAATAAGTAGTCTAGGTCTGCTTAAAATTAAAAAAAAAAAAAAAAACTTTATCAGGTACATGTGACTAAATTTTTACTTGATCTTGTACATAAGTTTAACAGATATCAATATATAAATATTCAAAAAAAACTAAAGTTATCTAAAAGAAACTGATCTGAAACAATACTAAATTCCAGTTTGAAAAAAAAATACTTTTTTTTAATTGGTAATATTCCTTTAGTGAATTTCTGAAACCAGATTCTTTAAGTCCTTGCAAATTCTAAGAACCCTAAAATTATCCCATAAAAGACCCTGGTTTCATAATGTCCCTCTTACAAAATCCTGGAGAAGTATCTCCATTTCCCTGTTTATTCTCCCATAAATTTAGGTTCCAACTCCAGATTACACTTATATCTTTAGCAATACATATCTCATGCAAAAGAGTGCCCCAACTTTCCCAACATGAATTTCAACAAATTAAACATGACTTTAAAATGTTAGAGTAATCCATTCACAAAGTACATATGACCCTTAAGAAAACTAAGAGGCAGACAGATGATCTGTCCCATGATGAATCTGTTTTACTCATAGCATAGTATCAATAATCTTGTTTAATTCAAATTAAAAAGCATAATATCATGGTTTATCTATGACCCAATCTACCACAACCTACAAAGCAGCTGCTGAAAGTGGAACTGATGTTTTTCTAGTGGCAGTGAAGAGAGTTGAGCTGAGAATCCCCTTCTGGTCAGTGCAGGTTCAACGTGAAAGAATTCACAAATCCTAGACAGTAGCCAAAAAAAGGAAGTCTATTGGCACTGAGAAGAGGGTCTCTTCAAAGCGGACAGAAGTCCTACCAGTCGGCTATGCCAAAGAGCAAAATATACTACTTAGGACTGCTGCAAAAATGTGGAGTTTAGAATTGCCCTTTTTAGGAGTCTGAGGCTCAGGTTTCAATTTGAAAAGAAAGCCAAAAATCCCCACATCTAGATACTTATCAATATCAGGCCCAGATCTCCCAAATGAATCACTTGGAAGGTTTCCTGAATTAGGATCAGGCTACCAAAGTGGGGGTGGGTGATTTTGCCTTAGAAAAGTCCAGTTGAATGATACCACTTAACTTGTCTGGGGAGCTATGCTTCCCAGGAGGGCCTGAGACTTCCAACTTCCCTTCTTTACAGATCAAAGGGGACACAGTTTCACCCCCACATCAGAACCATAGTTTTAACAATGCAATGGAGTCGAGATACACAAAAGGAACTGAACTCTAAGCCGTCCTTGCTATTGGGCAGATTTCCTAAATATTTCCCCTTGTAAGTCAAAAGATCTCTTAAGATTTGGGAGTAGTTTGGAATAACACTTTACCTTTATACTCTAATATAGAAAAAAGACACAATTAACAGACGAGGTCATCATCATCACACAATCAGAAGCTTTTGGAAATTTCAGCCTTTGCCTTTCTTATTACAGTTGAGGGAACATACTCAAAAAGTGTGTCATTGGCTTGCCTAAAGTAACCAAGAAAATAAATTAATTGTAGTCAAAAATTGAAACCAAATTTCCTGATTTCTAACCCAGTATTTTTCCATCAGGACTTTATGCCTTTCTTGGCTAAAACACACATCTCTTTTCATACAGTCCACATTTTTACAAATACATACATTAGTGATATTGATTTGGAGTGCCTAGATAATACAGTGGATAGAGTGCTGGACTTGGAGTCAGGAAAAGTCATCTTCCTGAGTTGAAATCTGGCCTCATACTCATACTAATTGTGTCACCCTGGGCAAGTCACTTCAACCTATTTGCCTCAGATTTCTCATTTGCAAAATGGCAAACACTTCCAGTATTTTTGTCAAGAAAATCCCAAAAGGAATCATGACTGAACAGCAATGATAGTGATTAAATATAATTTTTGTAATGAATTTTGAGTATCAGATATTTATCAAATACAAAGTCTGAATTAATTTATAAAATTCAGATGTATTAGGTGTGGGTTTTGGTCCTAATTCTAACATAATTTTAACATAAGATCTTCACCAAAAATAAGTACAATACAAATAGAATGTGGTGAATTAGGGAAAGTTTCTTAAGTATTAATGATAGAGCAACTAGATAATTCTAGAAATTTCAGAAACAACATTGGAATGGGCAGGCAGATCCGAAGTGGAACATGGTGGAGATAGTGTTGAGGTGAAAAAGAATGAGATAGCTTCCAGTAGCTGAAAAAAGCTGTTTGTTTGTTTCGTTTTTTTTTTTTTTTTCTTCAAATATCTTGGGATTCTGAATCTAGAGGTATATAGAATAAGAAGAGTAATAGTTTGCTAACCATTGGGAACTGAGTCCAGGTAGGAAGTGAGAATTATGTTCTCCATATGTTCACTTGATAGGTTTCTGTTAGGATTACTAAGTGAGAACTGAGGTTGTCTGGATAGTTACAAGGTGAGAACTCAGGTTGACTTGGTAGAAGGAGCAAGCCCATTGGCTGGGGTGGTTCTTCCCAGAAGCCCTTGCATTATCCCACGCCCATTCTCTGGGAGAATAAAAGAGAGAGCACTGTGCCTGAAGAGCAGATCGGCTCTTCACACAAGAGAGGAAGCTAGGAGCATAGTAAAAAGCTGTACAGCTTGTCTTCCTTTCCATGCTCCTACACTCCCTCCAGGGAAGAATCCTCGTGGTTTGAGACCCAATGAAATCTGGCAAATGGATGTGACCCATTATAAATCTTTTGGTCGTCTATCTTTTATTCATGTCGTGGTAGACACCTTTTCAGGATTCACATTTGCAATGCCAGCAGCAAAAGAGACAGCCCGAGTGGTCACTGAATTCCTTATACAGGCTTTTGCAATTATGGGTGTGCCACAAGCAATAAAAACAGACAATGGACCTGCATATACGTCCAAACATTTTACACACTTTTGTGCACAGTATAAGATTTTACATACCACGGGCATACCCTTTAATCCTCAAGGGCAGGCAATAGTAGAGAGAAGAAACAGAGATATTAAGACACTCCTCCAAAAACAAAAGAAAGGGGGAGCCACAGGTAGCCCTAGGGAACTTCTAAATTTAGTTCTCTATACCATTAATTTTCTAATTTTTGACAAAGATGCACTGGCTCCAGCAGACAGGTTTTATAACCCACCAGAAGGGCAGTGTCCAGTGAGAGCATCTCCACTGTCCTTAGATAATCGCCAGGTGATGTGGAGAGATCCAGAAAGTGGTGAATGGAAGGGACCAGATAGGTTAACTGCCTGGGGGAGAGGGTTTGCTTGTATTTCTTCAGCAGGAGAAGGAATCAGATGGGTGCCAACGAGTCATATTCGCCTTGTCCACCAGAGAGAGACAGAAAAAGAGAAAGACCTCAAAATAAAGGAGAAGATCTAAGAAACATCTGACACTGAAAGATCATGAATAATAAGAAGACTGTTAAAGAACTTTAAAAACCAGCAGGAATCATTGGACTTCCTCACACAAGATGAGACTAATGGACAATGGACTTATGGACATTTATAAATTTTCAATTTATGATTATTTGATTATGATTATGTTATATACTTCTAGCATGTGTTATGTTACTATGTTACTATGTGCTTATGTAATTTATGTAATTATCTGTAATACTTCCCATATTGATGGATTTATGTTTCAAGGTCATGACTGTCCTATGTTCTAAATCAAAAGAAAGGGGGAGATGTTAGGATTACTAAGTGAGAACTGAGGTTGTCTGGATAGTTACAAGGTGAGAACTCAGGTTGACTTGGTAGAAGGAGCAAGCCCATTGGCTGGGGTGGTTCTTCCCAGAAGCCCTTGCATTATCCCACGCCCATTCTCTGGGAGAATAAAAGAGAGAGCACTGTGCCTGAAGAGCAGATCGGCCTGGAGAAGGATAAGAGCTGGAGGAGATTCAGAGCCAGGATTCAAGAAGGAAGACTCTGAATTGCATCGGGCTTGGCGGGGCTCTCTGCAGGAAGGGAAGTCACTTCTTTGGACAAGAGTTAACGGCAGCTGCCTGGAGACAACGGTTCGTTACAGGAAGAAGAATCTGTCTGAGAGATTTGAGTAGACACAGCAGATCTCTTCCCAGAGAGCGATCCAGCAGCTTCTAGAGACGACAGCTCACTACAGGTTTCTGATGTCAATAGTCTTACAGTGGTATGAGCCCTACAATGGCAGGAGTGGGTGATGGTAGTATGGCCCTGGGGGCCCCCTACTGCTAACTTAGATATGTTTCAAAGTGATGTTCCCATTCAGAACTCAGAATTGATTCTGGGAAATGATCAAGAAGTTCTCCTACCCTCTTGCAAATTAGTAGTTTCTATCTTTAATTCTCCTTTCAGCCAGTCAGTAATTATTTACTAAGTTTTTGCTATATTCCAGACATTGTGCTAAGTCCCAAGGAAGCAAAAAAGCTTAACAGACAATCCCTACTATTTCTTAACTTCTGTGTGCTTCATAGTTGTACCTTTTCTTCATTTAATTCTGGTAATTAATCTTATTCCTTCACATTGCATCAGTTCATTCTATACTCATATCTACTCCTTATCTTAGCAACACATATCTCATGGGAAAGAGTGTCCTGAGTTTTAGGATGTACATCATCATTATAATTTTAAGATTAAAATAGGATACTAAATACCATATTGTGCATTTTTCTCATAGTCCTTCATGGAGGTTAAATCTGAGATATAAGAAACAGCTATTAAAAATCTTTCCAGTTCTGACTCAGAATTTTGACACAATCAATATCCAGACTAAGTTTGGTTACAAATATTGGAACAGTTTTTTTTTTTTTTTTTTTTTTTTTTTTTTTAAAGGCAGCACTGTGCAATAAACTAAACAAATACTCCAAGGACAACCTAAAATAACAATCGTTATTAGACCAATATCTTCCTGAAGTAAAGGAGACAGTCTCACTTGCAAATGTTTTCATTAACTTGTCCTATAAACAAAGTTTGATATATTTTTACAAGATGAAATATTGGAGTTTCACATAATGAGATTGCCATCAACTGTTGGCTAACTGTGGAATTTGCAACTCCATGATTCTTTTTTAACTTTTCTGACTTGAATTCTCAACTTTAACTTTCATTAATCTTTCAGGATATTTCAATTTTACTGGTTTTAGAATTAGAAAAAAAGCAATGATTGTATATTAATAAGTACATTATTTGAATAAATTTCCTGACATGTAAGTAGTGAGTGTATTTCCTTGAATGATTTTTCAATTGCACATTCATATCACTACAATGAATGCATGTGTTTGAATGTTCTCACATGGATATGGGATCACACATTTAAGTAAATATATTGTATGTGTTTGAATGTGTAATCATTGAAATAAACACAGCTGCATTTATTTTAGTATGTATATTTCCAGATGTTTGAAACTCACACATTCAAATATCTGGAGCTCCACACCTTGGTTTGTAGTTAAACGTTTAGGAAAGAAGGGAGGAAAAAAAAAAAAAAACCACCTACTGTACTGCATGTGTAAGATGCATAAAATGGAACTATATCTTCTAAAAGGCAAACAAAGTAACTGCTAAGAATAAGTATGTTACCCATACTCCTAGGTTTCATTTCTTCTGTCTACTGATATGCTGGGTGACCTTGATCAATTCAAACATTCTTTCTGTAGTTTATTTTATTTTATTTTTTTGCTGAGGCAATTGGGATTAAGCGATTTGCCCAGGGTCACACTACTAGGATTTTTTGTAGTTTATTAATCTAGAAAATGGTTATGTTCTTTCCCTTCATGTGAATTTATAATAACAAATACTATAACACACTCTTTTTCAAGTACCTTTGACATTTGGTGCAGCAGTGGATAAAGATATTGGGATATAGGAAGACCTATGTTCAAATTTAACCTCAAACATCTATGAACTCTGTAACCTTAGGCAAATCACTAATTGCTGTCTGCCTCAGTTTACTTATTTGTAAAATAGAGATAATAAAAGTAGTTTCTTCCCAGAATTGTTGTATAAAATAATATATGTAAAATAATTCAAAACCTTTAAGCATGATGGTTATTTTTATCCTCATCAGCCTTATTGGCATCTTTTGCCTTTTATTTTGATTACCATGTACATTTTCTATGCTGTCCAAGCTTTTACCTTATTCTATTCCTCCAGGAATTCTTCTTTCCTTTTTGTGACTTAAGCAGAATGTATATTTACTACTTCTAGTTGGGTTGAAAAGAGCAGGGCTCAGAAAGAAACAACCAACAGACCACTACTTCCAAGCCCCCCAGTCACTTTAAAATCAATTGAGATAGGGATCCTAAATGGCAGCTCTAAGTATTAAAGTTCTCTTGTGTTAAATAATGAAGATTCTGTCTTGCTTGGGAGGGTTCTCTCATTTTTCTTAATACCCATTGGCCTTTCTATGGGCTGACCTCTCTATTCTTGACTTGCAACATTTTCTCTTACCATATATGCTATCAGGGACTCAAACCAAGAAAATCCAACTAAAACAGAGGAGTTAAAGCTAAAATCTTTTGGAAACATCTCCAGTTCCAGCTCTGGAATGATAATAACAACAACAATTAACATTTATATTTTTCACTTTAAAATTTGCAAAGTACTTTACAGATAATCTCTTTTGTTGCTCCTAACAACTTTGAGGAGGGTAGATAATATTATTATCCCATTGTACACTGATTAAGTGACTTATTCATGATCACAGAGCCACTTAACATCTAGGGTCACATTTGAAGTCAGGTCTTCCTAACTCTGGGTTTAGGGCTCTATTCATTGCTAATCTAAATGTAACTTAGTCATTCAAAGAGGCTGTCATTTAACAAATAGCAGGTTGCATACACAAAATCTTTTCAGGGCACTTCCATTTAACACCATCAGGACTGTCCAAGAAGCAGATTCCACAACTTCTTCCACATGGGGAATTGTATTGCCCATGCATGCACTCTTCATAGGTTTATAAGGACTAGTTTTATTTGTATTCTCAGCACTTAGCATAGTATCCAACATATAGTCAGTGCTTAATAAGTACACGTAGTTGTTGCTATTTCTTGTTCTTAGTTCTTAGATCTCTTTATGTGTAGTCCCAATTGTTGCAGTATAATTGTTCTTCCAAGTTTTATTTTGTGTTATTTTTACTTATGCAACATTTTGGGGGACTGTGACATTAGTATCCAAAAGTGGTAGATGCACTGATATTGATTTTTGCAAAAATAGATTTTATTATAAAAGTCATGGAAAATTTTCCCTATTTTTTTCAACTCCTTATTGTCTTCTAGGGTCATTTTTTTTAATACTTGAGATACAGTTTTCTTTCACATTCTATATGCCAGAACAATTATTTTATTGAGAAAAATAATTTTATCATCACTTTTAGATTTATGCACAAAAAAGTTTACTTTAAAAAGTAAAATGAATTTTTTAAATTTTATTTATCTATTTTTTAAATTTTATAATTATAACATTTTTGACAGTACATATGCATAGGTAATTTTTTACAACATTGTCCCTTGTACTCCCTTCTGTTCTGAATTTTCCCTTCCTTCCCTCCATCCCCTCCCCTAGATGGAAGACATTCCCATACATATTAAGTATGTTATAGTATATCCTAGATACTATATATATATATATATATATATATATATATATATATATATATACATATATACATATATATATATATATATATATATATATGTATATATGTATATATATATATATGCAGAACCGTTGTTGTTGTTGCAAAGGAAGAATTGGATTCGGAAGGTAAAAATAACCTGGGAAGAAAAACAAAAAATGTAAACAGTTTACACTCATAAAATGAATTTTTATATACTTCCAGTACAATTCAATCTATGAACACATTTGGATCAAAATCACTAGTGTAAAGAAAGAGGGAAGATAGAAAAAATTTATATTATTCTAACTTGGGATTTGCAAGATATGCTTTTGGCTTTAATATCACTTTTTTGGGGTCAGAATTTATCAAAGTCAATTTACCTGTCATAGTTGGTCATAAAGATAGAACACTGGTCAAGTAATCTAAAAACTGAAATGATAAACATTTTGGGGTTAAATTATAGAAAGATATAATAAAGAACATAAATCTTTCAAGAAACCATCTAAAAACAAACAATATTAATAAAAAGTGAAGGAGTCAAAATGGTGGAGTACAGGCTAAGACCCATTTGAACTCCTCAACATTCCCTTCGAAATAACTTTAAAATAACACCTCAAAACAAGCTCTGGAATCACAGAACCAAAAAAAAAGCTCAGAGAGAGATATCACAACTTATTAGGTCTGTAGGAGAGATCTGTGATCCTGAACTGGGTGCAAGCCTCGAGTACAGCAGGAGTTCCAGAGGTGGATTACAGAGTTGGCCAACATAACAGCTACAGTTTGGTGAGCTCTCAGCATATAGATGGTAAAGGGGTTGGATAATTGGTCAGAAAAAGAATACAGGGGACTTTTTAACTGACACTGATGCAAACTGGGTTAAGTGACTTACCCAAGATCACATAGAATAAATGTCTGAGGCTAAATTTGAATTTAATTCTTCTTGATTCTAGGCTAAACACTCTATCCACTGCAGTACCTGGCTGTCCAGAGCTTTTATACTGGAGGGGAAAATGGGGAGAGGATGGCCAATCACATTTATAAAAATATGAACCATTCCCCAATTGATAAATTTTCAAAAAAATGTGAATGGGTAGGTTTCAGAAGAAGAAATCAAAGCTATACAGCTATATGAAAAAAAAATACTCTAACTCAATATTGGTTAAAGAAATACAAATTCAAACAACTCAGATACCACCTCACACCTACCAGAAATAAATAATGCTGAAGGGGAAGAGGGAAAATAATTTTAATGATTTTTTTAGTGGAATAGTGAACTGGTACAACCATTGTGAAGAATGATTTAGAACTATACCTAAAGGGCTATAGAACTGTACATATCTTTTGATCTAGTAATAACATTACTAGATTGTATCCCAAAGATAGAAAAAAAAAGGATCTATATGTTCAAAATTTGTCATGGCAAAGAATTAGAAATTGATGGAATGCTCTGTGGAATGGCTGAACAAGTTGTGGCATATAATTGTAATGAAGTACTATTGTGCTATAATAAATGATGAATGGAAAGTAGAATCAAGGTAGTGGAATAAAAGCAGGAACTCAACTGTCCCTCAAACCCTCCAAATTCCTTTAAATAATGACACTAAACAAATTCTAGAGTATTAGACATCACAAAAAAAGACAGATTAAACCAATTTTCCAGTCAAGACAACTTAGAAGATGGGCAGGAATGTTCTATTGCAACAGACAGGCCACACCTGTTTAGACAGAGTCCCAGCAAACCAGGAGCAGATACTGGGTGATGAAATTGGTTGCAACAGTGGTGGCTCCAGATTTCTCAGTTCACAGATCGTAAGGGGATTAGACAATAGGCCATTTACAGGGGTCCCTTTGCAGGTACCAGGGGCAAGACTCTGTTGCATTACCTGTATTGAGATTTAGGTCTCATTCCTAGATGTTCCAGTGCAAAGAGGACCACTAGCACTCAGAACTTGTGGCAGTAGGGGAGAAGTTCCAGGATTGAAAAGACAAATAGTAGTAAACACTTCTTACTCTAGATCATACCACCTTGGAAGAACCAAAAATTTACAGATCCCCAGAATTATCTCTGAAAACAGATTCACAAAAAAGCTGAAGCTTGCGCCAGTGCTCCCTCCACTTGGAAAGCAGAGCCTTATTTTACCAAAGACTTAAAAGTCAAGAAATAGACTGGAAAAAGAGCAAACAACATAAAAAAAATCTGACCATAAAAAGTTACTCTGGTGATAGACGATAAAAAAAACAAAAAACATTCTACATACTTCTCAGATTGGCTAAGATGATAGGAAAAGATAATGATGAATATTGGAGGGGATGGGGTAAAAAAAGCTGAAACTATGAGTTGATACACTGGGGTCAGACAACCAAGCACTTAAGGCTAATTATCCATTAGATAATACCCTATTAGCTTATGCTTGGAAAATGGCCTCTCCCACTATTCTATGCTGGCTTGATTTTTCTGGTGTATACAGAGAATTGTAGGAGGGATTAGTGGGTGGAGTAAGACAAGCCAGAGTCACTTTGGCGGTAGAGGAGGAGAGGAGAGGTCCTGGAGATCCTGCATCCACCCAATTCACTTCTACCCCTAAAGACCAAGAATAATGATCAAGGACTTTTGCTTATCCTGACTCTGGCTGATTCTAAGGTATCCAGGGTGCTAACTCGGTCTTCACAATGTGGGAAAACTGGGACACTAATACATTATTATTGGAATTGTGAATGAATCCAACCATTCTGGAGAACAGTTTGGAATTATAACCAAAGGGTTATTAAATTGTGCATATCCTTTGATCTAGCAGTGTCTACTGAACCTGTATCCCAAAGAGATCTTAAAGGAGGAAAAGGGACCCACATGTGCAAAAATGTTTGTGGCAGCCCTTTTTGTAGTGGCAAGAAATTGAAAACTTAATGGATGCCTATTAATTGGAGAATGACTAAGTTATGGTATATGAGTATTATGGAATATTACTGTTCTTTAAGAAATAACCAGCAGTATGATTTCAGAGAGACCTGGAGAGACTTACATGAACTGATGCTAAGTAAAATGAGCAGAACCAGGAGATCATCATACACTGCAACAACAAGATTATACAATGATCAATTCTGATGTGTTATGGACCAGAACTTGAAACAAGGTGCTAAGTCACTGGAATTGACATAGACAATGCTTATGTACTTAGTACTTATTAGAGTTCACACCTTTAAGAGAGCATATATAAGGAGGAGCTCCCACAAGCCCACAAGCCCTCTCCTAGAGGCAGAGGCAGATTCATTCCATTTTCCACCTTTGTGCTGGCTGGAGGCTGAAGGACAAACCTTTGGATTCGGAGACATTTGGAGGGAGCTCTTGGAACCAAGGAGAGATATAGGCCTCTATTAAAGCTAACCAAGTCCTAGGAAAAGAGACAAGAATTAAAAGGAAACAATAAAGGGTTTGCACTTTAACTCCTGGCTGCATTTGAGGTGATTATTAAACTGAGCTGAAACTAAGGCTGCCTCCAGAAGCTCTGCAAGAAACCTGCTCCCAAAGAACATTATAATTTAGAGAAGAACATTACACTGATGTATGTGGCTCTTTTCAACAATTAGATGATTCAAACCAATTACAATTGTTCAGTGAAGAAGAGAGCCATCTACATCCAAAGAGAGGACCATGGGAGCTGAGAGTAGAGCACAACATAGCATTCTCATTCTTTCTGTAGTTGTTTGCTTGCATTTTGTTTTCTTTCCCAGTTTTTTTTCTTATTGATCCAATTTTTCTTCTGCAGCAAAATAACTACATAAATATGTTTGCATATATTGGATTTAAAATATATATATATATATATATATATATTAACACATTTAATATGTATTGGACTACCTGCCATCTAGTGGAGGGGGTGGGCAGAAGGAGGGAATAATTTGGAACAGAAGGCTTTGCAAAGGTCAATGTTGAAAAATCACCCATGCATATGTTTTGTAAATAAAGAGCTTGAATTAAAAAAAAAAAAAAAACTGCTATGTACAGAGTACTATATTAGGCAACAGAAAAAAATATATAAAATTTAGCTAAAATAAAGACCTTGATTTCTTAGAAAATACAATCTATTAATGTACAACATACACCATCATGTGTTTTAATTATTAATGTAAAAGTGGTCCAAATGTAAAGCTGTTGGAGATTAGAGGGTTAAATATGTATTACTGATTGGGGGAAAACACCTTGAAAAATACAACAAAAGCAAAATTCCTGTATCAAAATCTCAGATGGGTACCAACAAGCTGTATTCGCTTTGTCCATCAGAGAAGACAGAAAAAGAAAAGATCCTTGAAACAAAGGAAAAGACCCAAGAAACATGAGATGGTTCCATTGTGACTATGCCCACCACTGAAAGAGCATGGTACTTATGACAATTGACTCATGAACATCAAAAATTGTTAATAAGAATACTACAGTACTTCACAATTTACAGGAATTGTTGGATTCCCTGACATATGATGATACTGATGCACGACTTCAAAACTTCCAGGAATCATTAGATTCCCTGAACCATGAAATAATGGACAACAGATTGGTTTTGGACTGTGTCTTGGCTGCTGAAGGAAGTGTATGTGTGATTGTTATTTATATACTATCCTTGTAAGATTTATGGACATGTCTAATTCCTCATGTTGATTCATATTGTTTGTTACATCACTACTAGCCTATGTTATATTACTATCTGCTTGTGTAATACCTCCCGTGCTGATGGATTTATGTATACCTGTTTCAAGTAAGATTCTTCAGTCCAGAGGAAACCTGCTAACAATATCTGGTTTGGTGTTCTCACATCCCTTCCTGAGAAGTCAGGGAGGGTGTGATCACTTCCTTTTTTTGTGTTTTCACTTATCTTCCTGAAAAGTCAGGGAGGGCATGAACACTAGTGTTCTAAAACAAAAGAAAGGGGGAGATGTAGAGTGTCAGAACTCTGGAGAAGTATACTTGAAACAAGGATACTTAAAACAAGGTGTTAACTCAGTGGAATTGATAAGATGATGGTTCTCTAGTTGTTCACATATATAATTAGTACTTAGTATGGTGATATAATGGTTCTCTAGTTCACACATATTTAGTGTGCTGTAATGATGTAATCATGCTGAAGTATTTAAGGGTTGAGAGGGTTGGAAAGAGAAAGAGAACTATGGCAAATGAGTGTGGACCACAACATAGCATTTCCACTCTTTCTGTTATTGTTTGCTTGCATTTTTGTTTTCCTTCTCAGTTTTTTTTTAACCTTCTTTCTAGATCCAATCTTTCTTGAGCAGCAAGATAACTATATAAATATGTATACATAGGGATAATATATGAACAGTCACAGGGCTACATTGTCATATTAAAAGAATCAGAGAAAAACATCCAGCATATAAAGAAGATTACCTAACAAACACTTATGCCAAGTATTAAATACATTTTCTGCAGAATTAGATCGGTTGTAAATTGGATCAGTGAAGCAAGTACTCATTCAGGTGTGGACATTAAATAATTGAAGTCTTGAAGTGATTTGGATTTGGGAAATAGAAATTATCAGGAAAAAATATTTTAACATTGAAAGGATTGTTTTCCTAAAGACAAGCTCATATAACACCAATAATAATTATATAGTCTAGGATCATATAAGCACTTGTCATCAAAATTAATATTACTAGTGCAATGTAAATGTGCTAGCCAAATGTAAAAGGCAACTATCATCAACAATGTAAAAATTAAAATTGGCATTTATATATGTTAATATAATCTAAAATTTCATATTCTGGCAAACTTAAAATGATGGGCCAAGGGCAGAAATAGAATTTTCCTTGCCTAGCCTCACCAAAGAAAAAAATTTATGCAAAGATCAAATACATATATAACAAGAACAATATATGAATGATTAACAAACTGAAAAATATTGATATGCTAAATTGTTATAAACATTCATATAAGTAAACTATTTACATTGTTATTAAAATTATGTAGAATTTTGTGGTTATTTGCTTATGTGTATATGTGAGCACATATAAGCCACATAATGGAACAGGGAACTAGAGAATTTTGGAGAGCTGAACTAGGTTTTTGTAGTAATTTTATTAGAAAAGATTCTCAGAGCACTTTCCAAAATGACAGTTTCTTACACTACCTTTTGATATCTGTTGAATGAGTTAAATCAGTAATAGTCTACTAAATTACTCATTCTTTTCTGGTAGGTCTTTCTTTTCCTTGAAATTTGGAGTTAAATTATTTAACTTAGCTGTCTAAGCAACTGAAATTTATTGGTTAATAGGCCAAACTTACATTTCTCCTTTGCTATCTGTTCATCATTGGTCAACAGCAGGTTGGCCATTAGGAACATTGCTAAAGAACAATTCTATTTTTTTTTTTTTTCAAAACAACTGGAAAAATTATTTCCTTGGGAATTTCCTTAAGGAATATTCTGCAAGCCCCAATTTATCTTGTTCTAAACCCTGGAAATCTTTGTTGTAATCCATAATGGTACATTCAAACCCTTGATAAGTATAGTATATAGGGTATCCTATTTCTTGAACTCTGCTGTAATTTGCAGTTTATACTTTACAATAATATGAATTGATGATTTTGAAATATGTTTGTCTGCATCATCTAAATTATAAACCATAATTTAAATCCTTCCGTCCTCAATTACTATGTGATTTTGGTAACCTGTTCACTACAGTAGTACCCAGATATCTGTCAGATAGAGGGAAAAAAGAGTTTCCATTTCAAATAACTTATTGTGCTATTTGTATTCTCCTAGAGGAAATGATCTTAGCTATTTAGAAGAACAGTCAAGAAGAAGAACTATTTTGAAAGGAGTTCTTACAACAATAAAATTGTGGAGCTTTTCAAGTAGCAAGTACATTGAAGAAAGGTGTAATGTAGTATAAATACAAGGTATTATAAAAGAAAATTTAATAGGTAAATTTGTTTGGAATACCCTAAAGAGGAAAATGAAGGTAAGTGCAGAAATCACTGTGGTGGGCAGCTATTTTTTTTCTCTCTTTTTCCTCTCCTCTCCTCTACTCTTCCTCTTTCTCTGCTCTTTCTCAATCTCTTATACTTTCCTTCTTTATTTCTTTCTTTTTCTCCCTCTCTTTCATTCCTTCCTGCTTTCCTTCTTTTTATAGTTCCCTTCTGCTCCCTCTTTCCCTTCTTCCTTTTCTTCTACCACCCTTCCTTCTTCTCCCCCCTACCCATATCACTACTGATTAGCACAAGAACTTTGACTTAATTAATTTCTTTCCTGAATTGTTTTTCCTCTCACTGAACAACAAAGTGATGGTCCACTCTCATGGATTTAATATATAAATGCTGAAAGTCATGAAGATACTAGTTCAGCACAGACCACTGCAGCTTAATACTCTTAAATTCAAAAAATCCACCTACTTTAGCAATCTAAATAGTGATTTCCTGCATATACTACCACACCCAGCTAGCTGTCCCTTTCATCTCTGTTCATCACTGTATCAGAAAATCTCTAGAGAAATGAAACAATCAACAACACCATTCCAGAAATAAATGCAAAGGACCATAAGAATATATATATTTTTTTTATTGAACCATAATTTGCATAAACAGTTGTGTCTTATATTTAGAGTATCTAGAAGAAATAATTAAGATTTCTTTTTAGAAGCAAAAGAGAAAAAAATTTAAAATGAAAGACAGTTGAAGTAGAACTGGAGTAGTATTTCAACTCAGCTCTGTCCTGACTCCAAGCATATTGCTTTATCCACTGTGCTACTTATTTCCCTAAACTTTTCTATTAGTTAGAGCTAGCCTAAAGTGATTTAGATTGTCATAGGAGGTAGCTGAAGGTTTTCAAGCACAAAATGAGTGACCTTTTTTGACTGAATTATAGAGATAAATCTTGTTTATATATGGGTTGCACTAGGCAGCAACCAAGTCTGGTAACAACTTTAACATTCTGTGACTGTGATATCTCCAAGCACATTTAGCTAATGCGATATATTGAGAAACTGAGAACATCATATTCATAAACTTCAATTTTACTTTCTCAACAGTACAAAACAATATATATATATATATATATATACACACATACACACACATGTGCGTGTGTATATGTGTGTGTGTGTGTGTGTGTGTGTGTGTGTGTGTGTGTGTATAACATATTGTAGTATTGGAAAAGAAATTTTAATTTAGGTATAGGTATAACCAAATGGAATGTTAAGTCCTTTTCAATAGTAAACATAGTATGGTTTGATATCAAAGGAAAATTTTAATGATGAAATGGTATAGTTTCATGGAATCAGAAACAAATGTCTAACAGAATGAAGGCCAGGATAGATATGGAGGTGAGAGGTTTCTCAAGTAGGCCTTGCATCTGAGGGCTGTGGTTGGTTGCTTCCTCCATGGGAGATGGCTAATGCCAACCCAATACCTGCCCTTTGTCTTCTGCTTGTTGATACTACAGTGGAGCACAACCTTTCCCATCTTTCTGCTCTAGCCCACTGAGCCACGTTCTTCCAGGTCTCATTCCTTTGGCACCATGCTTTCTTTCACCCCATTTCTTCACTGCCCACCACCTCCCACAAGGGCAAGGTCAGACTGCCCCTCCCTCTGGGCTGATGGTACTATGGCCTCAACTATCTGAAATGCATATCTCTTCATCAGAGCCACAACTGTTCTATATCTGGGACAACATATTAGGCAGACACAAGACTCTGTGGGGAGAAATCCTGGGACACCCTGTGCCAAATGCTAAGTAACGGGAGAAGGCGGGGAGGGGAAAAAGCAGCATCAAATGGAGCCTTTGGAGTAGGAAGGCAACAGGGTTCTACCTGGCCAGTGCACAGAGTGGTGTCATGCCTTCATTGTGGTGCTTTAGGGCATCCAACCCCCCAGAGGCATCACACATGTGGCTCTCATGGGCCAGGTCAGGCCATCATCCAAAACATCTGGACTCTTCTGCATTCCTGGCTAAGAACAGAAAAAAGAGAAATGAAGGCCACAGACGGGGTCAGAGGGGGACATCCCTATGACAAGGTGGGCCTAAAACCATTGGGAGAGGGCAGACCACACAGGAACCTTAAGGAGCAAACCCAACCAGGCTGGCGGTTGTGCAGGTTGATAACAAGCTTCATAAATTTCCTGCCATTTGCAGGAGTCCTGAAGCAAAACCCTGATTGTCTCATCCTGGCTATGACTCTTGTCTTTTGGAGGAAGGGAGGAGTAGAAATCCTGCTGCCCCTTGTGAACACTCCCTATTTAGACACATGCTCCTGGACTCCTAGTTAGGTCTTGCTGGAAGCTTGACTGAGTCTTGGTAACCAGTTTATCCAGGGGTAGAACTGAGTCCACACTCAGCTAGAATTTTGCTGCCCTCTGCTGGCTCCATTGCATCATATAGACATAACTTATGTTTACCCCTTGGGTCATAATGTTCTCCTTTTGACCATAACACTACTCAAAGATCAGATTCCACACAGTCTTACCTTATGAGAAGAGTTGTCTCTTTTAAGTAAAGTCTCTTGGAGTCATGTGTCCGAGTCACAAAGCCATGCCTACAGTCAGGATGAACAGTGCAAGTTCATGAATTAGTCTCTTGCTACACATAAAACAGATTTCCCTTGATTATAGACCATTAATGGCTTTTGTTTGATCTCTAATGAGTGATATTTTATTTATATTTTACATTTTTCTTTGAAGTTAATATCCTTCACACTAGGGAGCCAAGCACAGTCAACATTTTCACATAAAAACACTCCTGATCAAGGCACAAATTATGACTAAAATAAACTTACTTTTCAGCATTAGAATTCAACAGAGGGATAATTGATGAATGTGCTAATGGTTATTCCCTTCTCAGCCCCTTAGCTAAAATGCAGAGTCTAGTCCCAATTCTGTCAATATATTGCTCTGTAAATTGGGATGAGTTAACCTCAGTTTACTCATCCACAAAATGAATAGGGTAATAACTTCACTTGATGGTTTAGAGGGAAGTTGTGAGGATAAAATGAGACAGTAGATAACAGGTATTCCAAAAATCATAAGGTGTACTAGAAGTATATATGGGATTCTTTTAGATGACAGAAACAAGGAAAAAGCAATCACCAAATCAATGACTTGACTATACATTTGCTTGTTCTTTCTTCATTAAATTATTTTGGATGCTATGCAAATGATCATTTGAATTTCAGAAATATTTCTGAATTTCATTTCATTATAGGTCAGGGACATGTTTAAGGCTCCCTGGTACTCTGGTATGAAATTAAGACATAAGATCCTACTTATTTTCCATTATTAATGAAATCATGACTGTAATATTTCTGCTTTTGACATTAAACTGGATTTAATAAAATGCAAACTTATAGTAAATCAAGAAATATTTATTGAACATCCAAAGCTCTCATTTACTTTCAGATAGAACCAATCTGATTAAAGATATACCCTGGATACCTATTGTAGGTACCATTTTGTTACTATATATTTGTGTGTGTGTGTGTGTGTGTGTGTGTGTGTGTGTGTGTGTGTGTGTGTGTGTGTAGCAAATGCCAAATTTCTGTTGGACCAAGATACAGTTTTCAGTCAAAAAACAAAATTTTGTTTGTCTTCTCACTTCTCCTCTTTTCCCTCTTTCCTCTTTTCATCAATATGTGCCATAAACGTTCATCATTTTTCCTTCATGTTTCCTTGAATTAGATTGTGTGTGTGTGTATACGCCATATGTATATATGCACACCATATGTATATGTGTATTTATTCACACATAAATGTACACACATAATATTTAATTTGAAGAGACTTGCAGGAAAATACATGAAGTAAATGTTGAATCATTTTTGACTTGAGTGAAGTCTCCTTTCTATAGGAATTCATTTTGTCATCCTTCTCTAATTGAATCAACCAAAAGATTTCTCTAAGAGTGCATGTGTCCCAAAAATATTTGATGGGGGTTGCCGTTCCTTTAAGATTCCTTTCTAATTGCCCAACCCATGGCTGACCTCGATTCACAAATCCTGGTCAAAGGCACCCTTTGAATATCTGTGCCCAGCCCCCACCATCAGCTCAGTTTCCCCCAGCCCTCACCTGATCTGAGCTAACTGAAAAGCCCGCCAGAACTTAGGGGTACCGCCCATCATCTTCTAGGTATAAAAGAAACAAGCCAGAATGCCCTCTTTGCAGGAGCCCTCCCAGCCAACACATGGTATCCTTCCAGCCATGTAAGGGTTCCTGCCCGCTCAGCGGCCATCTCTGGCCCTGGCGTCTTTCTAACTTAACTTTACTTCCAAATTACTACAATAAACCTTTTATTTATCAATCTAGGTTTTGGGGCCTGCGCCTCATGGGAATATCTTATTATCTATGCGCCAAGAAATGGGGTTCACCCTTTCCTTTCCCTCATTAGTTGGTGGCCTGCCCAGGGACCCCAAAATTGTTATCCTGAAAACTAACCTTAACCTTTCAGGTCTCTCAGAACCAATTTTCATCCTTAGCAGTTCTGGCAGCTTCTGGGAAGAATATCTGTGTTCCTACCCTCGTCTCACTCTCTCTCTAAAACATAGGGCATCCAGACCAGGTTTGGGGTGCAAGCAAAGTCTCCCATGGAGACTACTTGCTTTTCAGGCTGCTTCTAGAGCCAAGGCATTTCTAATCCCTTTATCTCACCAGAAAAGCTTGCCCACAGGCTGCAACTCTGACACAGGGGAGAGTGTCTCTTCACACCTCCCCCCACCATGTGGCCATCCCTCCCAGGTCCCAGGCCGGCAGTCTCCTTGAGCTCTTCTGGGGGAGAAATCTGTGTTTGAGCCCCTGTCACACTCCACTGTAGTGGTCAGGCTGTAAGCACGAGGAGACGGTCAATGGATCAGGGTAAACTTGGAGATGTGTCTCTACCCAACTGTGTGAGCCTTCACCTTCGCCATCTGAGAAGCATTGGGTAAGATAACATCTCTCCCTTCCCCCATCCTCTCTTTTTTCCAACCTCTCCCATGTGGCTTAACCTGCCATTTAAATGCTCCCATCCTGTCCCCTTCTTGGGGTACAGTGGGGATATTTTGGGGACTCTTTTCAAGATCTCTAGAAATGCCCTCCCATAGCTTCTACCTGGCTCTTAAAGGAGCCAAGGCTTCCAGCCCTCTCAGAGAACTAGCTTGTCCCATACCTTTAAAAATGGGACTCAGTTTCCTGCCCATGCTCTCTAGGCTGGATATAGGATTTCAAAACCGCCCATTTTCTTTCTAAGCCTCAGGGTATACTTACCTGCACTCTAAAGCCTAGAAACTTTGAGCAGTTTTTTAACAGCTTTTCTCTGTCTCAGGAGCTCCTAGCTTACTCTCCTATTTCTCTGGATTGGCATCCTATGCCCCCTCCCAACAATTAAAAGATGCTCTTTCTAAGTTCTGGTTCCGGGCCAGCCTAGAGCTTCAGAAAGGAGATCTTTGTAATTTGGGCTAGGGAACAAAATTCTGAATCCAGGCAAATTAATTGTTTAGAGAGTGAAAATAGTTTCTTTTGATTTCTCCTTTTTTTCCCCCCATCCTGACTGCAGGCAGGCAGGGGTGAATTAAAGTGATTGAAACTATTTAAACATTCCTTAACTACTTTTAATTTGGTGCCTCCCTAGAATCTTTCTCTGTTCCGGTGTGCAACAGTTCTTTTTTTTACTGCCTCAGTTTCCTTAAACTGTCTCTCTCTTGCCTCAATTCCTCTGGCTTCAGTCCAGGAAGTCCAGGGATATAGAATAGGAATAGATTCTCCCTCAAGCTGCCTTTTAGAGAATAGCTAAATTAACACTGAATTATATGTAGAGTTCCAATCTCTCTCTACTCGCCCAACCCCCAACTTGCTTCAGGAGTTGCTTATCTACAATTAGACCTTTCTAAATGCCCCAAACGCCCCCACACCCTAATCACTAGAAGAAGGGTGGGGGTAGTGTCTTTTGTCTTTGACTCACTATTCTCTGCATTAAGTGCTAGCTGCCTTCCCCTCCCTCTGCCTCTTCTAACAGAGTAGGGAGGGGTCACACCCACCTTTTGCAGAAAAGGTTCTGAGTGAAATAAGCTGGCTTTCAAATTAATTGATCTGGTTTTTTAAGAGAGAGAGAATGAAGCTCTCAAACTCCATTTTTTGTCTCTCTCTCGGAGTCCCTGACTTGGGGTGCCTTCTTAGGGCAGCAGGACTGCCTTTAGCACTGCTACACAGCAGAGGCTGAATTAAATGCACAAATGACCACAGACCTAAAAGACTGTTTATCTATGGCTGAGATGCCCCCCAACTGCAGAGAATCAAACATGGAGGCGTGTTTCTCTCTGAATAAGGAGTGCTGTTCTATGCTAATAACTGGGGTTATTGGGGAGAAACTGGTCCTTGCCTCAAGTCCTTGCATTTTCTAGTTTTAATCTGGTTTGTTTATTATTGTCCTGACTCAGTTTCCCTAATTATGCTGACTCAGTCTTGCCTCAGTTTCCCTACCTCTTAGTTCTGCAAAATCTCCCCCTGCCTCTTTATCAGAATACTTGATAAGATCTTACATTTCAGAATAGCAGAATGCCTCTCCCATTCCAAGCTATGGGAATCTCTTATCAAGATGCTGTCTCCACTGTCTATGTCATCTCTCTAGAAACCTACTCCAATATTGCTCTTGCCTCTATTTCAGTCTTCCCTTTCAGGAGGTACCACAAACCCCCCATCCTCTATCAGCAAGGTGGGACAGCTCTATTTCCTGGGACTTGATTGGCACTGTCTGGAACTCTATGCTCAAGCCAAGCATTGCTCATTGAGACATCATGGCACAGCTCTGGCGAAATAAAAGTTTTTGTCATATCTCTCTCTCCCTTAGGGATGCCTAAAGGGAATAAAAGCTATAGAGTTGGGGGTCCTGTTACTGCCTCTCAATAAACTCCACTGAACAGATTAACTAATCTATCTCCACCCACCTTCCCTGCTGTTAGGACACATCCAGCAAAGCTAGCCCCTTTGAATCGAAAAGGTTGGGAAAAGAGCAATATTCAAACTTAGCCTGAGTTTCTGTGAATGCCATCCATACTTTATGGATTTATATTTATTTATTTCTAAAAATTTAACTGCTAACTTCTTGAATTCTCTTATGTGGAATTAGACATTCTGTATATGATTGTATTTGCATTGGGTATTTTAAAAACAAACTGATTTGTATGAATAATTTGTATGAATATCATCTACTTGGATATGAACCTATGGGGACAAATTCCTTATTGTTAACAATATAAAGTTATGATAAATATTAGTTTATAATTTATGTTCTTGCATTTTTTCCCTCATGTAACTGGTTTTAAGATCAGAGCAATAGTCAATAGAAATTGTTAATGCAATTCAATTATGCCATACCTTGCTGTTTCTAGCCTGACTATATGTAATCATTGTATCCTAAATGCTTGGCCAAATAAATATTTAGCCTGGTCATCTGTCTGCTACTGGACAACTAATAGAGATCTGTAAGAACAAAACTGATTTCTAACACCTGGTAGTTTATCTAGTTAACCTGAGACTCTCAGTTCTCTTCTCAGGGCAACTCCTGCCTCCAGACACTCAGAAAGAAGCAGAGATGCTCTTTTAATGAAAATCTCTTCTAGACTTAAGCATTAGAAGACCCCAGTCTCTGCCCTGAATTCGAGCAGGAAGAACTGCTTTCTCACCACCACAGCAAACACCACAAGGGTTGACCATCCCCAGAGTCCTGCTCCCTGGTAGGAATTTGAGGTTTGGCCCTGTTTCCCTTTTATCTCAGGACAGCCCGAACACCTCAGGGTCCGGTAAGCTGGGTAGGTTATGCTGATGCTTTTCACCCCTCCCCCATAAAAAGAGGTGAAACTAGGAAGGAAAAGATTCAGGATCTTTGCTTATTGAATCACTAACTCTATTCAAGAAAAACAGCAGTTTTCCCAACATTTCCAAGAGCTTAAACTCCATTCTTATCTTGATCTGCAGCTCTGACAACTTGGGGATATACCCATCCCTAGACCCTGTCTTACAAAAGAGCAGTGGTTCATCAAATCTACTAGATAGTAAGGCCTCTTGCCTCCCCTGACATCTGAGTCCACACCCTTAATCCCAATTTCAGGAGAAATTAGCTTTCCTGGAAATTAAGGGTGAAAGAGCTAGGCTACAAATAATTTTTTTTCTCTCAGCATTTTCTCCTATTTCTCTGGGCCATCAGACAAGCAGCCCACAGAAGGGACCTGATGCATTTCTTGCTAAAAGCCCCATTCTCCTGAATGTCGCCATCTCCACCCTGGAAGACACCCCACTTTTAATCTGTTCCCGAGATTTGTTTTCTCTTTGGATTCTCAGCTGGCTTTTCAGCCTGGGGAACATTGACTGGGGACAACTGACCGGGACACCTTCTTGATGCCCTGCTGCCATCCCCCACACCTCACGCCTCACCTCCTGGCATGAAACCCCAAATCTCTACAACCCTTGTCAGCTAGAAAAAGTTAAAGAGATCAATGCCGCTTTTCCCACATGCATCTGGAGGTGATGGTTTGAGGGGGGAACAAGATGAGGGGACCCTGCTACTCTGAAGATCTTTGGAGAAAATCTTCAACTTTCCCTTAAGGACACTGCCCCAAATTTTCTTTTTTCTTAAGTGAATTTAAGTCTCAACTGTTTAAGGGGGGAACTGATGGGAGTTGAGTTCCCTTTAAGATTCCTTTCTAATTGCCCAACCCATGGCTGACCTCAAAAATCCTGGTCAAAGGCACCATTTGAATATCTGGGCCCAGCCCCCACCATCAGCTCAGCTTCCCCCAGCCCTCATCTGATCTGAGCTAACTGAAAAGCCCGCCAGAACTTAGGGGTACTGCCCATCATCTTCTAGGTATAAAAGAAACAAACCAGAATGCTCTCTTTGCAGGAGCCCTCCCAGCCAACACGGTATCCTTCCAACCATGTAAGGGTTCCTTCCCGCCCAGCGGCTATCTCTGGCCCTGGCGTCTTTCTAACTTAACTTTACTTCCAAATTACTATAATAAACCTTTTATTTATCAATCTAGGTTTTTGGGCCTGTAAATTCATTTTACAGGGAACACTGCGCCTCATGGGAATATTTTATTATCTATGCACTGAGAAATGGGGTTTCCCCCTTTCCTTTCCCTCATTATCTTCTGCTGGATTAGGGGCTTTGGTTATTGTGTTTAGCTCAAATTGGAAACTTTATGGTTGTATTTTTTAAGACCACTTTTTAAAATTCATTAAAGGCATGGCTGATTTGCATGATTCTAAATGGTTTTAGGCTAATGTACTTGATTTTGATTACCAACAAAATTCTAGCTTGTATAATTAAAGGAATTATTGTTTGTTCTTTATTTTTAAAGAGGACTATAATATCAGGGAGGCGATTCTATGACATGTAAGAGAATTATTTTGAAGTGAGGTAGGCTATGCAAAGTCATCAGCCTCATTCTCTTCTCCATAGCCATCTGGGTCTACTAGCAAGATATAAATCAGGATGATTGGAGATGACCCGAAATGCAGTAAATTGAAGGAATCAGTGAGCACCTAGGAGAGGAAACAATGATCCCAAAGAGCCATTTCAACTGGAACAAAAACAAGATAATTTAACAATCCTTTAAATTATTAAATGTGTTACAGTATATCCTAGAGACAATATATGTGTGTAAAACCAAATTTCTTGTTGCACGGTAAGAATTGGATTCCGAAGGTATAAGTAACCTAGGTAGAAAGGCAATAGTGCAAACATTTTACACTCATTTCCCAGTGTTCTCTCTCTGGGTGTAGCTGTTTCTATCCATCATTGGAACTGACCAATTGAATTTTTAAATGAGTTATTTTGTCCTATGGAAATTTTTTTTTTCCATTTCACAAATTATGGTTTTTAAGGAGTTATTTCCTTTTTCCATTTTACACATTCTGTTTTTTTTTTTTTTTTTTTTTTTTAAGGAGTTGTTTTCTATTTCTGGTTCACAAATTCTGTTTTTCTGGGAGTTGCTTTCTTTTTTTCTCTTTTATCAAATTTATCTTTTAATGAGTTATATGCTTTTTCCATTTCACTAAGTCTATTTTGTAGTAATGTTTCTTCAGATAGTTCCTGTGTTGCCTTTTACAGACCCTCTTGCAAATTTTTCATTTCATTTTCCCATTTTTCTTCTAGCTCTCTTTTAAGATAGTTTTTAATTTCTTCTAGGAGAGCCTTGTGTGATGGGGCTCAGGTTATATTGCCTTTTGGGGCTTCATTTGGAGAAAATCTGCTTTGAGTCTCTCCTCAGAGTTTGAAATCTGTTCTTCTCTTTTGCCATAAAAACTGTCAATTGTTAAGAGTTCTCTTTACTTTTCTACTCATTTTTTTTAAAGTTAAGGTCTGCCTTTAGGGTAGGGAAGGTTTTCCAAGTAGCCACAGCTGAGTTAGATCAGTGCTGATTCACTTCTGGTAATGGGTGGACATGGCCAAATCCTGTAAGATTCTGGCATTTTGGGATTCATTGTTGATCTTTTGTGTTTGTGTTGGATGTTTTGTAACTTCTCTGCTGTTCTACTGGCTTGCAACCATGTCACAGTGGCCAACACTGCTGTACATTCCTGTGGATTCCTACTTGTAGATTCCTTGTTATGTGGAGTCAACAATGCCGGTGGAGTCAGCAACACCCTGTGACTCTGTTCTGTCTGTGCTAGTGTTTGTGGTCAGCTATTTGTGCTAGGCTGTCTCCCTCCCATTTCTTATTTAAACAGAGCTTTTCTGGACTGTTTCCTCTGTTAGATTCCCTGACACACTGAGACTGCACTGCTCTGGGACTCTGAGCTGTATGCACTGGCATTTGTACTCAGCTGGTTGCGCTGGCTGCCTCCCCATTTCCAATTGAAACAAATCTTTTCTGGTGATCTTTGAAATTATCTTCTGCTGATAATTTGTTGCACTCCCCAAAATTTTTGGGTTTTGCTGATCCAGAGCTATTTCAGAGACTGGATTTTGTAACTATTGTGAGAGTTGTTGAGAATGTCAGAGAGAAATGTGTTGTCTCCACCCTTTTTGCTTGACTCCTGAAGTCCCCTGTTCAGCATTTTCTTATAGAACAATAATATTTCATTATGTTCATATACAGTAACTTATTGAGCCAAATTTCCCAAATGATGGGCATCATTCATCTTCCAATTCTTTGTCATCACAAAAAGAGCTATTATAAACATTGTGCACATGTGGGTTCTTTCCCATCTTTTATGATTTCTTTGAGATATGGTCCCAGTACAACAGTTAATCTGCTGGATCAAAAGATGTGCACAATTTTATAGCTCTTTGGGCATTGTTTCAACTGCTCTCCAGAATGATTGAATCATTTCACAACTTCTTCAATAATGCATTAGTGTCTCAGTTTTCCCATTTCCCCTTTAATATTTATTTTTTCCTGTCACGTTACCTAATCTGATAGGTGTGGAGTACTTCAGAGTTTTTTTTTTAATTTGCATTTGTCTAATCAATAATGATTTAGAATATTTGTTTTTTCCTCATATGAGCGTGGATGGATTTAATTTCTTCATCTGAAAATTGTTTATATCCTTTAGTCATGCATTAATTGGAGAATGATGTGTTCTTATAAATTTGGCTTAGCTTTCTATATACTTTTGAAATGCAGCCTTTATTAGAAATACTGGGGGTGGAGTAAGATGGCAAAGACCAGATAGGTTTTCATCTGAGTTCTTCCTGGCATCCCTTAGATCAACACCAGATAAAGTCTTTGAACTGGTTTTGGAGTGACAGAACCCACAATATTTGGAGTGTATCATATTTCCAGCAGATGATATTTTGGAAGAGCTTCAGAAAAGTCTTGGGTTTCAATCATGCATGGGTGGTGAGTGGGGGGTGGGAAGCAGGAGGCACCTGAATGCAGATGCACACTGCAGAAACACAGAATAATGTGGCATCTGTGCACCAGGGAATTTACCAGGAGATTCTTAGTCAAAATATAGCAGCATTGACTTACTTTGTACTTGTTGGAAGCCAGTGGATCAGCAGATTAACTGTGAGACGTCCAGTGAAAATACAAAAGGCAAATAGTGAGCCTCTAAATGCTAGAATAGAGGGAGGTGGCCATGCCCCCCCAGCACCAGAAGAAAGTCAGTCTATAGGGAAAGCTTGAGACATTTTTTCTTTGCGATAAGAGCAGATCTCAACCTTTAAAAAACATGAGCAAGAAAGCAAAAAGAACTCTTACTATGCTTTTGTGGAAACAGAGAATAGACTTCAAACTGAGAATACAAAAGGCAAAATATCTCTACATGAAGCCCTAATAGGATGATATAAGTTGGTCTATACCTCACAAAGCTCTCCTGGAAAAATTCAAAAAGGATCTTAAAAGAGAAAAGAAAAAGAAAATGAGAACTTTGCAAGAGAATTTAGAAAAAATACACAGAAATTATCTGAAGAAAATTCCTCAAAGATAGATTTAGTGAAATGGAAAATTCATATAACTCCTTAAAAAATAGATCTGGAAAAGAAGCCTATATACCAAAAAACAGAATTTGTGAAATGGAAAAAAAAATCCAATGAACAAAACACCTCATTTACAAGTTCAATTGGCCAAATGCAAAAGGAGGTAAAAAAGCTAACTGAAGAAAACAACTCATTAAAATTAGAATTAAACAAATAGAAGTGAATGGCTCAATGAGATTTCAAGAATCAGTCAAATAAAACAAAAAAATTGAAAAAATAAAATAAAATGTAAAATACTCTTTGGAAAAGCTGACCTAGAAAATAGATCCAGGAGAAGCAATCTAAGAATTATTGGACCTAAAAACCTTGATGATGAAAAAAAAAAAAAAAAGAACCTAAACATCATCTTTCAGGAAATCATCAAGGAAAACTGCCCTGATGTCCTAGATTAGAGGGTAAAATAGCGATTGAAAGAATTTACCGATCATCTCCTGAAAGAGACCCCAAAATGAAAACTGCAAGGAACATTGTGGCTAAACTTTAGACTTATCAGGTCAAGAAGAAAATATTGCAAGCATCCAGAAAGAAACAATTAAAATATCAAGGAATCAAAATCAGGATAACCCAGGACCTAAGAGCTTCCATTTTAAAGGATTGAAGGGCCTGGAATCTGATATTCTGAAATGCAAAAGAATTTGGATTGTAGCCAAGAATCAACTATCCAGCAAAATTAAGTATTATCTTTCAGGGAAAAAGATGGACATTCAATGAAACAGGTGAATTTCATTTATTTCCGATGAAAGACTAGAGTTGAACAGAAAATTTGATCTTCATATACAGAACTCAATAGAAGCATAAAAAGGTAAAAAGGCAAGAAAAAATAACTTTCTTTTAAAAGTTAAAAGGCTCACATACCTATATGAAAAGATAATATGTTTAACTCTTGAAATCTGCAACTCTATTGTGGGTATACTTAGAGGGTGCAGGCATAATTTGATTTTATTGTGATGATATAAAAAATAAACTGGAGGAGGAAAGGGGATTCTACTGGAAGAAAAACATGATAGAGTTAAAATTGCAAAAAGACATATTACAATTGAGGGAAAGAAAGGAGGGGGATGAGCATTGTGGGAATTTTACTCTCATCAGATTTAGCTCAGAGAGAATATCAGACATAATTAGTTTCACAGAGAAACTTGTTTCACCTTATAGGGAAGTATGAGGGGAAAAGGGAAAAGGAAGAGGGAGGCTAATAGAAAGGGAAAGGTATAAGAAAGGGGGAAGGTCTGTAAAAGTGAAGGTCTATTTAAGGGACATAGTAATCAGAAGAAAAATACTGGGGAGGAGGGAAAGGGGGAAAGGAAAGAGAAAAATATAACTTAGAAAAAAATAAGATGGCAGAAAATACAGAATTAGTCATTTTAACTGCAAATGTGAATGGGATGAACATTCTCATAAAACAGAAGTGAATAGCAGACTGGATTAAAAGCCAGAATTTTACAATATGTTGTTTCCAAGAAATATATTCAAAACAGAGTGATACATTGAAAGGTGAAAGGCTGGAGTAGGATCTATTATGCTTCAGCTGAAGTAAAAAAAAAAAAAAAAAAAAAAAAAAAGCAGGGGTAGATATCCTGATTTCAGATCAAGCAAAAGTAAAAATAGATCTAATTAAAAGAGATAGGAAACTATGTCTTGCTAAAGGGTATCATAGATAATTAAGTAATATCAATACTAAACATATATGCATCAAGTGGTATAACTATTGTTCTGAGAAATGCAAATTAGGACAACTCTGAAGTACTACTACACACCTCTCAGATTAGCTAAAATGACTGAATAAGTTATAGTATATGGATGTTATGGAAAATTATTGTTCTATAAGAAACGATCAGCAGAATGATTTCAGAGAGGCTTGGAGAAACTTACATGAACTGCTGCTAAGTGAAGTGAGCAGAAGAAATTATTGTTCATGGCAACAGCAAGATAATATGATGACCAATTCAAATAAACATGGATCTTTTAAACAATGAAATGATTCAGGACAGTTCCAATGGTCTTGTGATGGAGAGAGCCATTTATATACCCAGAGAGGAGACACTGGGAACTGAGTGTGGATCAAAACATAATATTTTCATGCTTTGTATTGTTGTTTCCTTGCATTTTGTTTTCTTATTTTTTTCCTTTTTGATATAATTTTTCTTGTGCAGCATGATAATTGTAGAAATGCATATAGAAGAATTTCACATATTTAATATATATTGGATTATTTGCCATCCATGGGAGGGGGTGGGCAAAAGGGAGAGAAAAATTTTAAAACACAAGATTTTGCAAGGGTGAATTTTGGAAATTATCCATGCATATGTTTTGATAAAAAAAAAAAAAAAAAAAAAAAACTTTAACAAAAAAATAAAAAAATCTGTAAAAATTGTTTACCAGCTTTCTTCTTCCCTTCTCTAATTTTGGCTGCATTTCTGTTGTTTGTGCAAAACCTTTTTAATGTAATCAAAACTATCCATTTTGCATTTCACAATGTTCTCTATTTCTAGTTTGGTCACAAATTCCTCCCTTCTCCAAAGGTTTGATTGGTCAACGATCCCTTGTCTTTATTTGCTCATATTATAATGATACAATTTTTAAGAATTACAAAGGTCGTCTTCCCAAGTAGGGTAGTAAACAGCTTAGCTCTCCTAACTCCTTTTTTTTTTTTTTTTTTTTTTTTTTTCTTTTCCCTTTCTACCAATTTATGCTTCTCTTTGGTCTTGATATTTGAGATCACATTTTTTGGTTTAATTCTGTTCTCCTTTTGAAAGCTTGAAATCTTTCTGTTTCATTGAATAACCATTTTACCCTTGAAAAATTATGTTTAATTTTAGTAGGTAGGTGATTCTTACTTGTAGTCCCAACTTCTTTGCCTTGTGGAAATATCATGTTCCATGATGGCCAATCTTTTAATGATATAACTGCTAATTCCTGTGTAATCCTATTTGTTCTACTCCCAACTCTAATATTTGAATTGCTTTTTTTCCAGACTGTTTCAGTAATTTTTTCTTGACCTTATAGTTCTGAAATTTGGTAATAATGTTCCTTTGTAGTTTTATTTTTGTGGGAAATGAGTGTAAACTGTTATTTTTACCTTCTGAATCCAATTCTTCCTGTGCAACAAGAAATTTGGTTCTACACACAAAAATTGTATCTAGAATATATTGTAATATATTTAACATGTATAAGACTGCCTGCCATCTGGGGGAGGGGGTTGGGGGAGGAAGGGAAAAAAATCTGAACAGAAGTAAGTGCAAGGGATAATGTTATAAAAAATTACCCATGCATATGTACTGTCAAAAAAAAAGTTATAATTATAAAATAAAATAAAAATTAAATTTAAAAAAAAAGTAAAAAAAAAAGTTTTATTTTTGGATTTCTTTCATGAGGTGATCAGTAGTTTCTTTCAATACCTATTTTGCCTTCAGGTTTCAAGATATCAGGGCAGTTTTCTTTGATAATTTCCTGAAAGATACTGTTCAGGTTATCATTTTGTTTATGCCTTTCAGTTAGTTCAGTGATTCTGATATTGTCTCTTCTTGATCTATTTTCCATGTCAGTTGTTTTTTTTTTCCATGAGTTAATTTCCATTTTCCTCTATTTTTTTCATTCCTTTTATTTGATTTATAATATCTTAGAGAGTCATTAGTTTTCAGTTGTCCAATTTTAACTTTTAAGGAGTTGCTTTCCTTAATTAGCTTTTTGCCTCCCCCCCCCCCCCATTTAGCCAATTTTACCTTTAAAGGAATTGATTTCTTTATTGAATTTTTAAATCTCTTTTTCCATTTGGCCAATTTGACTTTTCAAGCTTTGTTTTTCCCAAAAAAGTTGACTCTTTTTTCATAATTTTCTTATATCATCTCATTTCTTTCCCAATTTTTTTCTTCTTTCTCTCTTATATGATTTTTGAACTCCTTCTTGATCTTTCATGAGTTCTTTCCAGGATTGAGACTACTTTCCATTTTACTTTGGGATTTTGCCCATAGGTATTTTGACATTTTTGTTCTTTGCTAGGTTTGTGTCACTCTAATAACTTTATATTGTCAGATTATTTTTTCTTTTGCTTTTTGCTAATGTTTTTTGACCTTTTTCTTTTATATTTGATTTCTGCTTGTGGAATGGAAGGGCACAGTCTTAGGCTTTTTGTGCCAAGAGCTGCTGGTGCTAGCTATTTACTTGGTAATGCACTGATGTTACCCTGAGCTCCATTGGGACTCTCATCTGGTGCTATACTGAGGGGTAGAGTAGGAGTGGCTGTCACTGCTGGAGGCGTGAGTCTAGCAGTTTATCTGGTGTTAAATCAGGGTCCTAGTGCTAGTGTCAGGGATATGCTGAGGCAATTGGGGTGTGTCTGCCTTTCCCTGGGGATACACTGAAGCATGTGGCATTCTGTTTTCTGAAAGCTGCCTGTGTGCTTAGGCACTCATAAAGTTGGCATCTGGAGACTTGGTCTCTGAAGGCTATCTGTTTGCAGAGGTTACAGTGAAGGCACATGGCAGTTCTCAAGCCAGAGTCTGCTTGGTCCCCTGGCTATATTGTGGTGGGACACTAGTTTGCTGAGATGACATGGCTTGCTGCTGGCTTGCTGGAATGCTTCCTATCTTGGACTGTGCTTGCCTTTACCTATTGCTGCTGGCTTGCTAAAATGCTTCCTATCTTGGACTGTGCTTGCCTTTATCTAAGTGAGACCTTTCCTTGCAATTTTTAGATCTGGGGGGTTAAAGATTGTTTTACCCCTTCTTTTCTCCTGGTTCTGCTGTTCCAGGATTTGTTCCTAGGTGCTATTTTATAATTGTTTAGAGATGAACATGGGAGAGTTACAGGCTATTTATTGTTTACTCCACCATCTTTTTATGTTCTTTTTGAACTGTAGATGTGTAGCCTGGAAAAGAGAAGACATGACAGGAACATTAAAGCTACCTTTAATTATTGGAAGGGCCATCTTTGGAAGAGGAATTAGATGTACTTTCTTTAGCCCCAAAGGGCAATGGATAGAATTCATTTTAATTCAATAAACCTTTATGAAATATGTACAAAAAACTATAATTGCAAACTTAGATGTGATGTAAGGAAATGTTTTCCAATTAGTAAGCCAACTGGAAATCAGAAGTATCTTCCTGAAAGACTGGATAACTTATTAAGTTCTAGAAGTGATTCTTATTCAAACTTGGATTAGATGACTTCTGAGCTATCTGAAAATCCTGCAACTATGTTATAGATGAATGTATTTATCTTACATAATTCACTGAGGAAGTGATAGAATCATGGCATTGATGCCAGCTTTACTTTCTTATTATTGTACAAACTAAAAATTAAAGTGCTTCAGGGATGTCACCAATATTACTTAATATATATATATATATATATATATATATATATATATATATATATATATATATATATATATATATATATATATATATATATGTGTGTGTGTGTGTGTGTGTGTGTGTGTGTGTGTGTGTGTGTGTATATCATGAATTTATAGCTATGACAAATATTTTTGTGATGCTACAAGGCATCTCTCCAGTATGATATTAATATCCTGGAGTGTATTGATTTCACATGGACCTTTAAACCATCAGTATAGAGTAATAGCTGTCACAATTAACTGAAAGTGAATTTACTTGGGTACACCTACAAAATGAAGAAATTAAACTTATCTATGGCCTTTGAACCCCATGATCAATGAATGTTTGGACCTATGATTTCTATGATACTGAACATTGTATGACAAATCCTATAGAATCTCTTATGCTTTCTTCCCAACCCTATGCCATATTTTGTAATTTGTTCTAAAATACTTTGCTTCAGTATGCTAAGTACCATCATGTCTATAGATGTCTACAATTATTTTGTTGACATAGTCAATCAATACTACATTAAATGTTACTTTTCAGCTTACTTTTAATTGCCCATTTACATTATTTATGTGATTGTGCCATTAAATTATGCATTTTAGATCAGAAGAATAAAAAGCTTGTTTACATCACTGTTATTGATCTGGAATTAAGATTTCAATTTTAGCCTAAAGAAATTAATCTCTTTTCAGAAAAGAAAATGGCAAGTGACAAGAATCAGCTCCTGTTGCTTCTAGAACCCAACTATACTAATAGAAAAGTAAGGGGAAATGTAAATTCATCACATTTCAGATTTAAAATAAACTACTTGTCTTCATTTTAAAAGATTTTTCACTATAACAATGAGAATAAATATGTATGTTATATTCTGCTTAGATTGTCACAAGGCTTAAAATGCATTTAATTTCTCCTTTTTAAAAGTGAATGCTGACAATATGATTTCTTAAAAAAATAACGAATTTCTCTGATGCTTAAGAAGTTCAAATTTAACCTTCATAGATAGGAAAATCTTGCATGTAAATTTTCTAGTAAAGTTTAGTATTTTTATATAGGTAAAGAAATCACATTTTTTCCCATAAACACTTCAAGAATTATGATTTTGTTGTTTTATGTCCTCTAAAACTCAGACCGCAACTTTTCTACTCCTCATTTCCCATTCTCACCAATTTCATCTTATCTCTCATTCAGGCCTAGGGGACTGATCTCCATCAAAGAGAAGAGTCCCATACCAATGGATTTTGAAACTCAGATTACATATATATATACACACATGTACACACAATACATGAATGTATCTGTACACATGTTGCATGTATATATATTAAGAGTTTTGTAAACCTTAAAGCATTGTATAAAATTAATTTTACAATGATTGTTTTAAATTTTATTATACTCAAGATGATACAGTATTGAAACTATTTATTGAATTTCATTATCATATATAATCCAATATTTTATAATTTAGAAACTGAACATATAATATAATATATATAATATATATATATCTAATAATATGGTTTATCTTCAAGTCCAAATTAAATTTAAAAGGCTTCCAATAGAGTCCTGATAGTAGATTGTATGTTTATTATTTAAGTGCCAATATAAGTTCAGAAAGAAGTTCAGGTTACCCCCTGAATGATAATTTTTTTTTTTATCCATAGTAAATCATGAAAAGAGTCCATCTTTGTCAGAGAGAGATTGTCATGTGTTCCTGATAAAATATTGTGTATGCTAATTAGATCACAGTCATAAAATAATAAAACATCATTTGAATGTAAGGACAGATAAAGTTTCACCAAGGATTTTGAGCTCCTCTGAGGTGAATAAAGAAATTGGTTACAGTAAAGTAAAATTTTAATTTATCACAATTCTCAATCACTTATTTTGATGGGGGCTCCTTCCACTTTTAGACAGAATGCAATAAAGCAAGTTTGTAACATGAATTTGTTGACAGAAAATTTACTTCAATGGATTAAGTCCTATATAGCTTTTCTATCTCTGGCACTGTGCTAAGTGTAATAATGCAGTAAATTTAATACTAGAGAAAATGTTAGAGGCAGAGATTCATTATTTATTATTTATTTATTCATTATTTCTTTTTGTCAGTATAATGAAGCCTATGGATACCTTCTCAGAATATAGTAGCATATGAACAAATTGAGTTGAAATATTTTATAACAAAAATTGAACTCCCATCCCCAGGTTTTGTTTTCTTGATTACACGCTCAGTTAACAAGAATTTTTAAATAAAGAATCAGAATTTCATACTTAGAAGAAATATCAAATATCATGACATTATGATATTCTTCTTTTGCTCAAATGTCTCTAGTGAGGAGGTTTTTTTTTTTTTTTTTTTTTTTTTTTGTTTTGTTTTGTTTTGTCTTTGTTTTGTTTTGTTTTGTTTTTACTATTGACACAATATGGACAATTCTGTGTTGTCCAATTATTAGTCACTTCTGATTTTTACTGGTTTTGATTGGAAAACTTTATAACTTGCAAAGGGACAAAAAAGTATAAGCTCTTTTTTACATTTGCTATAAAAGCTTTGTTATTTCATTGTGTTTGTTATTTGCCTCTTATCTTCAATGATTTTATCATGGCTTGGGGGAAATTTAATTGTGTAGGTGAGAGAAAGAGCTTACATTAACTCCCCTCCCCACTAACATCTATACTAAATTCATTTGTGTAGAGATTATATACTCCTAGTAGAATGCCAGTTTTTTGAAGGACTGTTTTCTTTTCACCTTTACATCTCCATTGTGTAATTCATGCTTAATAAAATGCTCATTGTGTTGAGGATGAGGACGGTGGGGGTATAAGGAGCAATAGAATGGGTAAACAGAAACATATATAGCAATTACCTCCTGAGGAGGTCCTGAATAAGATTGCTCTTTAAAAAATGATAATGATAATAATAATTAAAAATAAAACTCTTCCAGGGAAGTCATGGCAAGAGGTAGCTCTGAAGTTTTGAACTTAATTAAGAATAGAGATACTTATGGAATAAGCTTACCCAGGTCTTTGAGAGGGAATCCTAGAAGACCATCAATTGGGAAAAGGTAGTTCAAAGGCAAAAGATTATAATTTCTTTATGTGTGAAAAAAGAATACTATCTACCAGGAGGTGAAATATAGAAAGAAATAATCCCAGGGAGCCTAAGTGAATGTCATACTGGTCAGAGATGTCAGTCTAAAAATGCAGCCTTTGAATGACACAAGTAAGAAAAATACATCTGGTTCTTGTAGTCCCTGAGATCTGAATCATTATAGCCAAACATGTTTCTTTAAATTTCTGCTCCTTGGGTAGTGTATACTCTTAAGTATATGTTCACTCCTCTATATAGTTGTTAGAGAAATGATCCTAACATTTTCTAGAAGGATTTGTGGGGAAAAGGATGTTTTCTGCTATCAGTCTCAGTAAATGCTTTTCCTTGTTAGATTAGAAAACAGGTTGTTGAGGAAAGTTGTGAAGTTTGATTGGATGCTCTTTGAAAAATAGATTCTCTTTTGAAGACATAGAAGCAAACTACAACATCCATGTCAGCAGATCAAACCTGAGCTAAAATATTTTTTCATTTTTAAATAAAGTTTGATAGTATTTAAAAAAAATAATAATACCTTTTCTTTGCTAATTTGTTGATCCCTAATCTATTCCAAATGCTGGTGATTTTTCATAGAAATTTTTTAAATTAATTTTATAATTATAACTTTTTTTGACAGTACATATGCATAGGTATTTTTTTTACAACATTATCCCTTGTACTCCCTTATGTTCTGAGTTTTTCCCCTCCTTCCCTCCATCCCCTTCCCTAGATGACAGGCATTCCCATACATATTAAATATCTTATAGTATATCCTAGGTACAATATTTATGTGCAGAACCGAATATTGTTGTTGTTGCTGCAAAGGAAGAATTGTATTTGGAAGGTAAAAATAATCTGGGAAAACAAACAAACAAACAAAAATGCTCACAGTTTACACCCATTTTCCAGTGTTCCTTTTCTGGGTGTAGCTGATTCTGTCCATCATTGATCAATTGGAATTGGATTAGCTCTTCTCTATGTTGAAGATATCCACTTCCATCAGAATACATCCTCATTATTGAAGTGTATAATGATCTCCTAGTTCTGCTCATTTCACTCAGCATCAATTGATGTAAGTCTCTCCAAGGCTCTCTGTATTCCTCCTGTTGGAGGAAGTACAGAACAATAATATTCCATACCATTCATATACCATAATTAATCCAACCATTCTCCAATTGATGGACATCCATTCATTTTCCAGTTTCTAGCTACTACAAAAAGGGCTGCCACAAACATTTTGGTACATACAGGTCCCTTTCCCTTCTTTAGTATTTCCTTGGGATATAAGCCCAGTAGCAGCATGGCTGGGTCAAACGGTATGCACATTTTGATAACTTTTTGGGCATAATTTCTCTCCAGAATGGTTGGATTCTTTCACAACTCCACCAACAATGTATCAGTGTCCCAGTTTTCCCACATCCCCTCCAACATTCATCATTATTTGTTCCTGTCATCTTAGCCAATCTGACAGGTGTGTAGTGGTATCTCAGAGTTGTCTTAATTTGCATTTCTCTGATCAGTAGTGATTTGGAACACTCTTTCATATGAGTAGAAATAGTTTCAATTTCATCATCTGAGAATTGTCTGTTCATAGACCTTGACCATATATCAATTGGAGAATGGTTTGGTTTCCTATAAATCAGGGTCAGTTCTCTATATGTTTTGGAAATGAGACCTTTATCAG
The DNA here is from genome assembly GCF_048593235.1 of Sminthopsis crassicaudata. Taxonomy (NCBI): domain Eukaryota; kingdom Metazoa; phylum Chordata; class Mammalia; order Dasyuromorphia; family Dasyuridae; genus Sminthopsis; species Sminthopsis crassicaudata. Next base: position 150,100,467 of record NC_133617.1, on the reverse strand, counting down.
AACCTTTACTTTTAAAAATATTTTCCCAATTTGTTACTTCCCTTCTAATCTTGTTTGCATTAGTATTGTTTGTACAGAAACTTTTTAGTTTGATGTAATCAAAATCTTCTATTTTGTGATCAATAATGATCTCTAGTTCTCCTCTGGTCATAAATTCCTTCCTCCTCCACAGGTCTGAGAGGTAGACTATTCTCTGTTCCTCTAATCTATTTATGATCTCATTCTTTATGCCTAAATCATGGACCCATTTTGATCTTATCTTGGTATATGGTGTTAAGTGTGGATCCATATCTAATTTCTGCCATACTAATTTCCAGTTTTCCCAACAGTTTCTTCCGAATAATGAATTTTTGTCCCTAATGTTGGTATCTTTGGGTTTGTCAAAGATTAGATTGCTATAGATGTACCCTTTTTTGTCCTTTGTATCTAATCTGTTCCACTGATCTACCATTCTATTTCTTAGCCAGTACCAAATGGTTTTGGTGACTGCTGCTATATAATATAGCTTTAGATCAGGTACACTTAGACCACCTTCCTCTGACTTTTTTTTCATTAGTTCCCTTGCAATTCTCAACCTTTTATTCTTCCATATGAATTTTGTTGTTATTTTTTCTAGGTCATTAAAATAGTTTCTTGGGAGTCTGATTGGTATAGCACTAAATAAATAGATTAGTTTGGGGAGTATTGTCATCTTTATTATATTTGCTCGGCCTATCCAAGAGCACTGAATGTCTTTCCAATTATTTAAATCTGACTTTATTTTTGTGGCAAGTGTTTTGTCATTTTTCTCATATAATTCCTGACTATTCTTTGGTAGATGGATTCCCAAATACTTTATTGTTAGCTATATTCAATCCCTGGACCTCAGCCGACTCAACCCCGACCCAGAAGCAGGTCGTCTACGAATGATTTAGCACCAGGTGCCCCACGAACATGCGCTGCGCTCCGGGTGAGAGGCGGCCCCCCTTCGCGGCCGCTCTCCAGCCCCCAGCGCGAACGGCCCTCCGCACCGGGCCCCGACCCCCGAGGCCCCCCCGCCGGAGCGAGGGGAGGGGGCAAGCAGGTCGTCTACGAATGATTTAGCACCAGGTGCCCCACGAACATGCGCTGCGCTCCGGGTGAGAGGCGGCCCCCCTTCGCGAATTCTCGCCCCTCGTTCTTCCCGACCCCTTCCCCCGTCGCCCCGTGAGGGGTGGGAAAGATCCGCCAGAAACCACCGGCACGGCCGGCCAGGGACTAAGTGAGAACTGAGGTTGTCTGGACAGTGACAAGGTGAGAATTCAGGTTTTCTGGACAATTACAAGGTGAGAACTCAGGTTGACTTGATAGAAGGAGCAAGCCCATTGGCTGAAGTGGTTCTTCCCAGAAGCCCTTGCATTATCCCACGCCCATTCTCTGGGAGGATAAAAAGAGACAGCACTGGGCGCAGAGGGCAGATCGGCCTGGAGAAGGATAAGAGCTGGAGGAGATTCAGAGCCAGGATTCAAGAAAAAGACTCTGCATTGCATCAGGCTTGACAGGGCTCTCTGCAGGAAGGGAAGTCACTTCTCTGGACAAGAGTTAACAGCAACTGCCTGGAGACAACGGTTCGTTGCAGGAAGAAGAATCTGTCTGAGAGATTTGAGTAGAAGACACAGCAGATCTCTTCCCAGAGAGCGATCCAGCAGCTTCTAGAGACGACAGCCCGTTACACTTTATACTCTCAACATTTGTTTGGAATGGAATTTCTCTTTGTATCTCTTGCTGTTGCATTTTGTTGGTGATATATAAGAATGCTGAGGATTTATGTGGATTTATTTTGTATCCTGCCACTTTGCTAAAATTCTGAATTATTTCTAATAGCTTTTTAGCAGAGTCTTTGGGGTTCTCTAAGTATACCATCATGTCATCTGCAAAGAGTGATAGTTTGATTTCCTCTATTTCCTACTCTAATTCCTTGAATCTCTTTCTCAGCTCTTATTGCCGAGGCTAGCGTTTCTAGTACTATATTCAATAGTAATGGTGATAGTGGACAAACTTATTTCACTCCTGATCTTACTGGGAAAGGTTCCAGTTTATCTCTATTGCATATTATGCTTACTGACAGTCTTAAATATATGCTCCTGATTATTCTAAGGAATAATCCATTTATTCCTATACTCTCAAGAGTTTTTAGTAGGAATGGATGTTGGATTTTGTCAAATGCTTTTTCTGCATCTATTGAGATGATCATATGGTTTTTATTAATTTGATTATTAATATGGTCAATTATACTAATAGTTTTCCTAATATTAAACCAGCCCTGCATTCCTGGTATGAATCCTACTTGATCATAGTATATTATCCTGGGGATGATTTTCTGAAGTCTTTTTGCTAATATCTTATTTAAGATTTTAGAATCAATATTCATTAAGGAAATTGGTCTATAATTTTCTTTCTCAGTTTTTGATCGACCTGGTTTAGGTATCAGTACCATGTCTGTGTCATAAAAGGAGTTTGGTAGGACTCCTTCAATCCCTATTTTTTCAAATAGTTTATATAGCATTGGGGCTAATTGTTCTTTAAATGTTTGGTAGAATTCACATGTAAATCCATCTGATCCAGGGGATTCTTTCCTGGGGAGTTGGTTAATAGCTTGTTCTATTTCTTTTTCTGAAATGGGACTATTTAAGCAATTTATTTCCTCCTCTGTTAATCTAGGAAGCCTATATTTTTGGAGGAAGTCATCCATTTCACTTAAGTTATCAAATTTATTGGCATAAAGTTGGGCAAAGTAACTCCTTATTATTTCTCTAATTTCCTCTTCATTGGTGGAAAGATCCCCCTTTTCATTTGTAAGACTAACAATTTGATTTTCCTCTTTCTTTTTTCTGATCAAATTTACCAAAGGTTTATCTATTTTATTGGCTTTTTCATAAAACCAACTCTTGGTTTTATTTATTAATTCAATAGTTTTTTACTTTCAATATTATTGATTTCTCCTTTTACTTTTTGTATTTCAAGTTTAATTTTTGGTTGGGTGTTTTTAATTTGGTCTTTTTCTAGCCTTTTAAGTTGCAAGCCCAATTCGTTAATCTTCTCTTTCTCTATTTTCTTCAAATAAGCCTCTAAAGATATAAAATTTCCCCTTATTACTGCTTTAGCTGCATCCCACAGATTTTAGTATGATGTCTCATCATTGTCATTGTCTTGGGTGAAATTATTAATTGTTTCTATAATTTGCTCTTTCACCCAGTCATTCTTTAAGATGAGATTATTCAGTTTCCAATTACTTTTTGGTCTATTTATCCCTAACTTTTTACTGAATGTAGCTTTTATTGCATTGTGGTCTGAGAAGAAGGCATTTATTATTTCTGCCTTCCTACATTTAATTTTGAGATCTTTATGTCCTAATATATGGTCAATTTTTGTATAGGATCCATGAACTGCTGAGAAGAAAGTATATTCCTTTCTATTGCCATTCAGTTTTCTCCAAAAGTCTATCATACCTAGTTTTTCTAATGTTCTATTTACTTTTTAAATTTCTTTCTTGTTTGTTTTGTGGTTTGATTTGTCTAAATCTGAGAGTGCAAGGTTGAGATCTCCCACTATTATAGTTTTACTGTCTATTTCTTCTTGCAACTCTCTTAACTTTTCCTTTAGAAAGTTAGATGCTATACCACTTGGTGCATATATGTTTAGTATTGATATGGCTTCATTATTTATGCTACCTTTCAGCAGGATATAGTTTCCTTCCTTATCTCTTTTAATTAGATCAACTTCTGCTTTTGCTTGATCTGAGATAAGGATAGCTACCCCTGCTTTTTTGGCTTTACCTGAAGCATAATAGATTCTGCTCCAACCTTTTACCTTTACTCTATATGTATCTCCCTGCTTTAAGTGTGTTTCCTGTAAACAACATATTGTAGGGTTCTGATTTTTGATCCAGTCTGCTATCCATCTCCGTTTGATGGGAGCGTTCATCCCATTCACATTTACAGTTAAAATTACTAATTCTGTATTTCCTGCCATCATATTATCCCCAGATTATGCTTTTTCCCTTGACCCCCCTGAACCCCTTCCCCAATATTCAATTTATAGACCCCCCTTGTGACGCACAGCCCTCCCTTTTTTTTTTTAGTATCCCTCCCCCCTCCCTCCACGTCCCTTCCCTTATTCTCCTTTTCCTTTTTCCTTTTCCTCTCCCCCCTTTTAATGAGGTGAGAGGGAATTCTCTGAAAAACAAATATGACAATTATTTACTCTTTGAGCCTCTTCTGATGAGAGTAAGATTTACACAATGATTCTCCCCCTCTCTAAATTCCCTCAGATATGGTGTATTTTCTATGCTTCTTCCTGGGATGTAGTTTCCCTCTTTTTATCACTCCCTCCCCTTTTTCTGATACTACCTCCTTCCCTTTACTACACCCCCTCATTTTTTTTCTTTTATATCAGTAAAATCAAATTATCCATGCGTACTTTCTATATACCCACAATAGAGATATAGTTCTCAAGGGTTCTGTGTACCTTTTTCTGTTTCTCTTCAGTCTTGTGGATGTAGATCAAATTTTTTGTTTAAGTCTGTTTTTTTTCTTAGAAACATATGGAATTCCTCTATTTCATTGAATGACCATCTTCTTCCATGGAAAAAGATGCTAAACTTAGCTGGGTAGTTCATTCTTGGTTGCAGTCCTTGATCTTTTGCCTTACGGAATATCAGTTTCCAGGCCCTTCTGTCTTTTAATGTAGAGGCAGCCAGATCTTGTGTGACCCTTATTGTGGCACCTTGGTATTTAAATTGTTTTTTTCTAGCTGCTTGCAGGATTTTCTCCTTTGTGTGGTAATTCTGCAGCTTAGCCACAATATTCCGTGGTGTTCTTTTTTTAGGGTCTATTTCAGAAGGAGTTCGATGAATTCTTTCAACATCTACTTTCCCCTCTGTTTCTATTTCTCTTTGATAATTTCCTGTAAAATAGAATCTAGGCTCTTTTTTTGATCATAGTTTTCGGGAAGTCCAATGATCCGCAGATTATCTCTCCTAGAACTATTTTCCAGGTCTATAGATTTTCCCAGTAAGTATTTGACATTGTTCTTCAGCTTCTCATTTTTTTTTTTTTTTTGTTTTGTTTGACTGATTCTTGGGTTCTCAATGAATCATTCATTTCTATTTGTTCCATCCTGACTTTTAAGGAGTTATTTTCTTCATTCACAGTTTTTAGTTCTTTTTGTAAATGCCCAATTTCATTTTTAAATGAGTTATTTTGCTCTATTGAATTTTTTTCCATTTCCCTAAATTTTTTTTGAGAATTATTTTCTTTTTCCAATTCAGAAATCCTATTTTCTTGGGACTTTTTATCTTCTCCAATTCAGAAATCCTATTTTCTTGAGACTTTTTTATCTTCTCCAATTCAGAAATCCTACTTTCCTGTGATTTTTTTGCCTTTTCTAATTCACTAATTTTGTTTCCCTGCATCTCCTGTGAATTCTTTATTTTTTCCAACTCCAATTTCAGAACGTTGTTATTCTCTATCATAGCTTCTCTTTCCTTTCCCTATTTTTCTTCAAACTCTCTTAACTTTTTAATAGTCTCTTCAAGGAGAGAGTTATGTGATGGGGGCAGGAATCGTTCCCCTTTAGGTTGTTATTTGCTGACTCTCTGCTGTTAACTTCCTTGGGGTTGGATACCCGCTCTTTCTCTGTGTAGAAGGAATCTATGGTTTTTTGGGGCTTCTTGCTCATACTTAAAAAATCTTTTGGGGTCTGTCCCTGGGGTAGGAAATTATTTATTTATTTCTTGACCAGCTTCCTCCCAGACCGGATGGATGCAGTGGCCCCTGCACCTGAGCTAAGAGAGAGCTCTGGGAGAGAGTTCCCCACCCCCTCCCTGGAAGTGCCTCAGAGGTGACTAGCACTGCTGTGCCCTGAGGGTGCTGTGTTTTAGTGGCTTCCCTGAGGTTGAGACTGAACAGTAAAGGCGGACGTGGATGTCTGCAGCAGGTGACGTGAAAAGCCCCTGCGCTCAAACTGGAAGTGTCTGCCAGAAACCGGGGTCCCTAGTTCAAAGGTTCCACTTCTGTGGGACTTCTGTTCCACCGCCTCCAGCTGAGCCAGGCACTATGAGTTACCACCCCGCCCACTCTTCAATCTCTTAACTACCCTGAGGTAAAAGCCTGGTTTGCCTATGTCGGCCACACCCCCAGTGCCCAGATCTGCTGATCCGGGATCCGGGAAGATCCAATCTGGTTTTAAATTTTAAAGTGGCTTATATTTCTCTTCTGAACTGCTGTTTTATAAGCAGAGAACAGCTAACAGCCTGTGCCAGATTCTTTTATCTCAGTGGATTCTCTGATCCCAGAGCCCTTCCCAGGGCGACCGGCTCAGTGTGCCACTACCCCACCGTCTGCAATGGCCTCTCTTCTTCCTCCCCTGGGAGCTGATCTTTCCTGCTGAAACTCCAGATTCTCTTCAGCTGGTAAGTTGTGCTTCCAGTCCTTGTGGATTCTATCACTCCAACGCTATTTCTGAGGCTAGTTGATTGTGAGGGAAGAAAGGAGCTTACACAGTTGCATGTATCTTCTCCGCCATCTTGGCTCCACCCCCAGAACACTCTTTTATATGAGTGGAAATAGTTTTAATTTCATCACCTGAAAATTATCTTCATATCCTTTGATCATTTATCAATTGGAGAATGGCTTGATTTCTTATAAATTAAAGTCAATTCTCTATATATTTTGGAGATGAGGCCTTTATCAGAACTTTTAACTGTAAAAATGTTTTCCCCATTTGTTACTTCCCTTCTAATCTTGTTTGCATTAGTTTTGTTTGTGCAAAAACTTTTTAATTTGATATAATCAAAAATTTTCTATTTTGTGATCAATAATGATCTCTAGTTCTCTTTTGGACACAGATTCCTTCCTCCTGCACAAATCTGAAAGGTAAACTATCCTCTGTTCCTCTAATTTATTTATGATCTCATTCTTTATGCTTAAATCTTGGACCCATTTTGATCTTATCTTAGTATGTGGTGTTAAAGGTGGGTCCATGCCTAGTTTCTGCCATACTAATTTCCAGTTTTCCCAGCAGTTTTTGTTAAATAATGAATTCTCATCCCAAAAGTTGGGATCTTTGCGTTTGTCAAACACTAGATTGCTATTTTTATTCATGATCTTGCCCTGTGAACCTAACCTATTCCACTGACCAACTAGTCTGTTTTTTAGCCAATACCAAATGGTTTTGGTGACTGTTTCTTTATAATATAGTTCTGGCTCAGGTACAGCTAGATCACCTTCATTTAATTTTTTTTTCATTACTTTCCTTGAAATTCTCGACCTTTTGTTGTTCCATATGAATTCTGTTGTTATTTTTTCTAAGTTATAAAAATAGTTTCTTGGGAGTCTGATTGATATAGCACTAAATAAATATATTAGTTTAGGGAGTATTGTCATCTTGATTATATTCGCTTGGCCTATCCAAGAGCATTCAATATCTTTTCAATTATTTAAATCTGACTTTATTTTTGTGTCAAGTGTTTCGTAATTTTGCTCATATGATTCCCGACTTTCCTTTGGTAGATATATTCCAAAATATTTTATACTATCAACAGTTATTTTGAATGGAATTTCTCTTTGTATCTCTTGCTCTTGGATTGTGTTGGTAATGTATAAAAATGCCGAGGATTTATGTGCATTTATTTTGTATAGACCAACTTTGCTAAAGTTCTGAATTATTTCTAATAGCTTTTTAGCAGAGTCTTTGGGGTTCTCTAAGTATACCATCATGTCATCTGCAAAGAGTGATAGTTTGATTTCCTCATTTCCTACTGTAATTCCTTGAATCTCTTTCTCGGCTCTTATTGCCAAGGCTAGCGTTTCTAGTACTATATTGAATAGTAATGGTGATAGTGGGCAACTTTGTTTCACTCCTGATCTTACAGAGAAAGGTTCCAGCTTATTGCTATTACATATGATGTTTACTGATGGTTTTAAATATATGTCCTTATTATTTTAAGGAAGAGTCCATTTATTCCTATATTCTCAAGCGTTTTTAGTAGGAATGGATATTGGATTTTGTCAAATGCTTTTTCTGCATATATTGAGATGATCATGTGGTTTTTATTAATTTGATTATTAATATGGTCAATTATACTAATAGTTTTCCTAATATTAAACCAGCCCTGCATTCCTGGTATAAATCCTACTTGATCATAGTGTATTATCCTGGGGATGACTTTCTGAAGTCTTTTTGCTAATATCTTATTTAAGATTTTAGCATCAATATTCATTAAGGAGATTGGTCTATAGTTTTCTTTCTCAGTTTTCAATCTACCTGGTTTAGGCATCAATACCATGTCTGTGTCATAAAAGGAATTTGGTAGGACTCCTTCAATTCCTATTTTTTCAAATAGTTTATATAGCATTAGAGTTAGTTGTTCTTTAAATGTTTGGTAGAATTCACATGTAAATCCATCTGGTCCTGGGGATTTTTTCATAGCGAGTTGGTTAATAGCTTGTTCTATTTCTTTTTCTGAAATGGGACTATTTAGACTACTTACTTCTTCCTCTGTTAATCTGGGCAAGCTATATTTTTGAAGGTATTCTTCCATTTCATTTAAGTTATCAAATTTATTGGCATAAAGTTGAGCAAAGTAGCTCCTAACTATTGTTCTAATTTCCTTTTCATTTCAAGACTAACAATTTGCTCTTTCTCTTAATTTTTTTTAATCAGATTTACTAAGGGTTTGTCTATTTTGTTGGTTTTTTCAAAGAACTAACTCTTAGTTTTAGTAATTAATTGAATAGTTTTTTTTTTTTTTACTTTCAATTTTATTAATCTCACCTATTATTTTTAGAATTTCAAGTTTTGTGTTTGTCTGGGGTTTTTTAATTTGTTCCTTTTCTAGCAATTTTAGTTGTAAGCCCAATTCGTTGGCCCTCTCTTTCTCTATTTTATACAAGTTGGCCTGTAGAGATATAAAACTTCCCCTTATTACTGCTTTGGCTGTATCCCACACATTTTGGTATGATGTCTCATTATTGTCATTTTCTTGGGTGAAGTTATTAATTATGTCTATGATTTGCTGTTTTACCCAATCATTCTTTAGTATAAGATTGTTTAGTTTCCAATTATTTTTGGGTCTATTTTCCCTGGCTTTTTTATTAAATGTAATTTTAATTGCATTGTGGTCTGAAAAGGATGCATTTACCATTTCTGCCTTACTGCATTTGATTTTGAAGTTTTTATGTCCTAGTATATGATCAATTTTTGTATAGGTTCCATGAACTGCTGAGAAGAAAGTATACTCCTTTCTGTCTCCATTCAGCTTTCGCCAAAGATTTATCATATCAAACTTTTCTAGTATTCTATTTACCTCTTTGACTTCTTTCTTGTTTATTTTGTAGTTTGATTTATCTAATTCTGAGAGTGCAAGGTTGAGGTCTCCCACTATTATAGTTTTGATGTCTACTTCTTTTTGCAGCTCCCTTAATTTCTCTTTTAAGAATGTAGATGTTGTACCACTTGGGGCGTATATGTCTAATATTGATACTGCTTCATTATCTATGCTAGCCTTTAGCAGGATATAATGCCCTTCCTTATCTTTTTTAATTATCAATTTTTGTTTTTGCTTGATCTGAAATGAGGATGGCTACCCCTGCTTTTTTGGCTTCACCTGAAGCATAGTAGATTCTGCTCCACCTTTTACTTTTAGTTTGAATGTGTCACCCTGTTTCAGGTGTAAACAACATATAGTAATAAACAACATATAGTAGGATTCTGACTTTTAATCCAGTCTGCCTAACTGCTTTCTCTTTATGAGGGAGTTTACCCCATTCACATTTATGGTTAGAATGACTAATTCTATATTGCTTGCCATCCTGTTAACCCCTGCTTATGCTTTTCTCCTTTCCTTCCCTCTTACCTCCCTCCTCAGTATTAAACTTGTGAGCACCACTTGCTTTTCACAGCCCTCCCTTTTTAGTGTCCCTCCCTCACTTTAAAGTTCCTCCCCCTGTTTTACCCCTTTTCCTCACAATTTCTTTATTCCTTTCCCCTTAGTTTACTCCTTCCCATCCACTTTTCAATGAAGTGGAATAAGTTTCACCATCAATTGAATATGTCTATTGATACACACTATTCATCTCCCTCCTTTCTTTCTCTCAGATATAATAGGTTACCTTTGCCTCTTCATGATATGTAGTACCACCACTTTTCCCTTTTTTTATGATATAATTTTCTTTCCACCTCTAGTTTCTAGGACAAATTGTACATATGTTCTTTACATATCTTTATGGCAAAATATAGTTCTCAAGATTTCTTTTTACCTTTTTAGAAATCTCTTGAGTTCTGTATTTGAAGATCAAACATTTTTTTTAGGTCTGGTTTTTTCATCAACAATAGATGGAATTCATTTATTTCATTTATCTCCATCTTCTTCCCTGGAAAATGATGCTCATTTTTGCTGGGTAAGTTATTCTTGGTTGCATACCAAGTTCCTTAGCCTTTCAGAATATCATGTTCCAGGTCCTTCGTTCTTTTAATGTGGATGCTGCTATATCCTGGGCTATCCTTATTGTGGCTCCTCCATATCTGAATTGCTTTTTTCTAGCAGCTTCCAGTATTTTTTCCTTCGTCTGATGTGAACTTGGCCAATATATTTCTTGGTGTTTTGATTTTTAGGGTCCCTTTTAGTAGGTGATCAATGAATTTTTTCAATGTCTATTTTACCCTCTGTTTCCAAAACTTCTGGGCAGTTCTCTTTGATAATTTCCTGGAAAATATTGTCCAGGCTCCTTTTTCCCTCACATTTTTCAGGGAGTCCAAATATTCTCAAATTGTCCCTCCTGGATCTGTTTTCCAGGTCTGTTGTCTTTCCAATAAGGTACTTGACATTCTTTTCAATTTTTTCATATTTCTGGTTCTCCTTGACTACTTTTTGGTTTCTCCTTGAGTCACTAATTTCTACTTTTTTGAGTCTAATTTTCAATGATGTATTTTCTTCACTAACTTTTTTATATCTTTTTCTAATTGTCCAATTGAGTTTTTAAGTGTTTTTTTTTTCTTTTATGGAATTTTTTTCAATTTCATCCATTTTATTTTTTAGAGAGCTGTTTTATTTTTTCCAGCTCACTAATCCTGTTTTCCTTAGAGTTGTTCACCTTTTCTAATTCACTAATTTTATTTCTCAATGATTTGATCTCTTTATCCACTCTGGATAACTTCTCCAAACTCTCTTAGCCAAGCTTCCCTTTCATTTTCCCATTTCTCTTCTAGCTCTCTTGTGGGAGCCTTTTTGATTTCCTCTATGAGATTCTTTTGTATTGAGGAGCAGATCATATCCCCCTTAGGGGATTCCTCTGGAGACAATCTGCTTTTAGTGTCCTCAGTATTTGAAGTCTGCTCTCTCTCCACACAGAAACTGTCAATGGTGAGAGCCCTTTTGAATTTTTTGTTCATTTTATCAGAGCAGAATCAAAGAAAACAAATTGACAAGAAAAACAATTGGTCTGTTTCTGGCAGGGATGGGGCTGGATGGTGTGATGGAGCTTCCTTTACAGACTGCAGGAGATAGCAATGAGGCACTAACAGGATAGCGATGGCTGCACTTGGTCTGCGTTCTGAGGCTCTGAGGCTCTAAGAACGTGCTGAGTCACTCCAGGTGGGGGTGGCCAGGCCCCGAAAGAGGCTAGCTTTCCTGGGGGTTTTATTCTTCACCTCCGATAATTATACCTTCTCTGCTGCTCCTAGCTTGCTGCCAAGATGGAGTATCCACTCTGGGGTAAAAATCTTTTTGCAGAAATTGAAGAGATAGTACCCCTCCCCCCTCTTGTCTACAGTGTGAGCTACCTGTCTTGCTCTGGCTGCCTGCCCTCAGTCTGCACCCAGTCTGTTCGACCCTCCACCAAGCAAACACAGACCTTCTCTGACAAATTTCAAGGATGTCTTCTGTTGGTGATTATTTGTGGGTTTCTTTTCTGGTCAAGCATTAACTCTGAGGCTTGTTATGAAGTAAGTACTGAGAGAAAACGTGGAGCTCAAGCAGCTGTCTGCCTCCATGCCTCCATCTTGGCCAGAAGTCCATAAAAAGTTAAGTAAACTTTATCAATATTTAAATTGTAATGCCATACATTGTAGTGTAATTTTCAATTGCTGATTCTTTCCCATTTACCTTTTCCTTTCAAGTTGTTCATTGGATGAGTGAGGAAAGAAGGAAATCAAATAGTTAAAAGGGAAGGCGAGAAACTATCAATGCCAAACTTTGTCCACTTCACAATCATACCTAGGGTTGAGTCTGGAATCCATTTTTTATAAATCATGCCCACTTCATCACTGATTGTTACTGGTGCCAATTTAGGGAGTTATATGGATTGATGAATTCTGCTGCAGATTATATACCTTTCCAAGGAGATGCTATGTTTTTTCCACAAATAATAATAACTTCTCATTTGTATATGCATTATATTTTTTAAATAGTCTCTCATGAAGCAAACACATCCCCTTCAATTACTCAATAGACAATTAAACTAGATGATGTAAATATTTAGTTAAACAGATGTTGAAATGATTTATGGGTGCCAAATTTCATGTATCGATGTCTAGCATTGCTCATATAATACTTTTGTGTATTCCCCTCCCCCAAACAATTTATTTTTTTCTTGAATAATAATAATTACTAGTGGACCAGTTCTAATAAACAACCCTGTCATAACAAGTCAATGTACCCATCCAGTGAGAAGGAGAAAAGAGACACAGAGAGAAAAGATTACTTTAGAAAACAGATGTCAGCTTCAAGCTTCCAAGGATTTATCATAAACAGAAGTGAGGAAAAAACATGAACAATCCTTTGGCAGTGCCATTTGAATACAGAGTTAATGAAGGGCTGTATTCACCCTCACATATACACTAACAGCCAAATCACCAGATCATCTACTGTTTCGGGAGTTATCCATGGCCAAACTTAGACACAATTACACATTTTTTTTAATGGTTCAGCAAAATGTGAAGCAGCAGGATTAAGTTTCTACTGGGAAATCTGTTTCAGGGTAATTGGTTCTGCTGTGACAAACAGAACATATATGCAAATATTGAATTAGGAATCAATTCAGGACAGTAACATTCCTGAAAAAGAAAGTTTAGAGACAACATTATTTAATGGATCATTATTTTTGTGTTACACCTAGCCCTGCCCTTCCACACCCCTTTTGTAGGATTTTTCAACAAACACTTTTTTTTTTTTTTTTTTTTTTTTGTCAAATATATTCTTAGTCATTGTATTATAAGTTTAGAGCTGGGTGATATCTTAGAAGTAATTTAGTCCATTCCTCTCATTTTTCAGATGAAAAAAGTGGAACCCATTGGGATTAAGATTTCTTTGATGTTACAGTTTGGTGGAATCTTGGATACAGAGTTGGACAATGACTTAGAGTGATACAATCCATCTTCTTTATTTGCAGATGAGGAAACTGAAGATCATAGAAATATACTGACTTGCTTATGGTCATGTCATAGCAGCTACATCACATAGTTCATTTAAGTCAACAATCATTTTCTAAAAAGCCTAAATGCTAGGTATAATGGTAAGTGTTGGACAAATACATGTCAGGGTCAATATTTAAAGCAAAATCCAAATTTAAATCCAAATTCAGTAACTCATTTTCTGTTATATTATCCTGCTTCTCAAATGCTAGTTATAATCACCATTGTATGTAATTATCTTTAAAACAGGACACATTTCCAAAATCATGTCAAGCATGGGGTATTATTTGTGGAAGATAGTTTTTTTTTAGATTATGAAATAATTTCATAATTTCGTCTGTAAAGTTTCTTTGTGGAAGGAAGGTAAAAAAAACAGAGATTCTTTGTTTTAGTTTTCAAGTTTGGGGAGAGGTCCATAATTCAATGTTTTGGGGATATCAGTTTAGTTAACACTGGATCCTTTAAAGGACACAACACCTTCCTTTCTCAAAAAATTGAGATCTCATTTTTTACCACTACCATCTCTCTATATATCTTTTACTCACTTCATCCCATTCTCTTTTCATTATTATAAGCCAAGATCTTTATAAATAAGATTATAGTATTACTAGAAGCTGGTTGACATTTGAATATCTTCTAAGAGTGAATGTTTTCCTTTGTTCAGTTTTATAGTCTTTCAGGTTTTTTTAAAAGCACAATTCATAGAATTGTTGCCATAAAAAGTAACTTTCATAAGTTTTAACCAGATATATTTCACCTCTCAAATAGACTGCTCAGAAAATACACTATTTAGAAGACCCTATTATCCTATGCAGCAGCGTGTGATGAGATGCTACATATATTTTAAGAGAGAAAAAAATCTGTATTTCATTTGTTACACTGCTAACTTCACTTTAGGTAATTGCATTCAGCTTTATTATTGCCCAGAGCAATAACTGATTGTTAGTTATTGAAGTCTGAAATGATTTTCTCATTTCCCAGGGGAATCTAGAGATTTACATGGTGCACAGCAGTAACTAATAGATATAATCTGGTCATAATGTAGCTATATAATGTGTTATTTACTTGTTGAGAACACGGATGTAGAACATTTTCACATTCCCTCAAGAAGGGTGGCAAATTTTACTCAAGATATTTAAGTGTTAACTATACTTGGCTTTCATTTCCACAACTGTCAAAATGCCAACAATCTAGAAAAGATGATTAGCATAAATAATAATGTACTTATATGATTTAATGAAAAACATGCTGATGAAGTTTACTGAATTATACACAATCAGTTGTTTAAAAAAAAGTGTTTTGCTTCTTTACTAATTTTTTTAAGCTTAGAGAGTTTTTAAAAAGTCCCTGTCTCTCTTTTGGTCCCTTTCCAATATTCTGTCTAATTGGATACAAATTCTGGGAACATCCTTATAAGCAGAACCACATATTAGCAATTTTACAAAAGAAATTTAATTTAGTAGACTTGGTATTCTACAAATTATGGTTTTGAGGTTTGAATGTGGATTATTTTTCCATTTAAAGTGGCTAGATGATAACTTAAACTGTATCATATTCTTAGATATGTAAAGCACTTAAAGATAATGTGAGTTGTGTCTAGTCAGTTACCTAATGTGGGGCAAAGGCAAGACTGCAGTGATGATCTTTTGACTTTTAACTATTTCTTCTTATTAATTATTACATGTTGTTTTCCCATTTTAAATGTTTAGGTGACAGCTTTGATTGTAATCCTTCATTGTTGAGAAAGATAGGAAAATAAGAGCCTTTTGTTCTAATGTTTTGCCACGTTGCTTCCATATCTGGACTTCCACAAAAGAACTTTCATTACAATATATAGCCTTGATATACACACACCTCATTTATTGGATTAATGAAAGAGTCTCATTATCAAATACAAAAAATGATTACTTTTACTGCTCAGGAGACATCATGACATATCAGTTTATGTAATATAAATATAATGCATATGATACTTGAATAAGCATAGCACTAACTTTTGCATAGTATAATGGGACAAATATTTCATTAAAGAATATTTTGAAGCATGTGTGTGTGTTTGTGTGTGTGTATTTTTCTATCCAACTGTCATAAATGTTTTATGAAGGTTTCAGAGTATTCCTCAAGGAAACATTAAAGAGACTGTGCTTCTCACAAAGCATAAGGGAATTTTGCATGTTCCTCCCATTAACCCTAATGAGTTATTCACAAAATAACACATGTATCAAAACAGAAAATAATTCTTCTAGTGTAAATTTTTTAAGAAGAAGAAAAACAGTTCATAAGAGTATAGACATACTTCTTGAAAATGGACTTAATAGTTGTAAAATAATTTATGATCTTACTAATTTTTATTTCACTAATCAGCAAACCTAGAAATTCTCCTGAAAACTGGCAATCTCAAATGCTCCTTAGCAAAGATTTAATAGCAAAGAGCTGCAGTGAGGATTCATATTACTCAGACTATAAAATATAGTATGAAGTAGCATCATAAATAATTAAAACAAGGCTACAGTCATCAAAATAAATGAACAGAGTACATTTTGCAAAGCCATGTCATTGATTTTTATATTTTTTGCCCACTTGCTAATTCACAAAAGACCCACTTCTTGCTTCCCTTGGAGATGATGATATTTGAACAGAATTTTGTTTGAAATCCACAAAGATTGACATTCTGTTCCAAAATTGCTCACAAAATCCTAAATATCTCTGGAAATGTCTAACCCAAGTAGCTTTCTTAGCAAATACATTTCCCAAAGAAATCTTGTTCAAACCTACTGATATCACTGTCATTTTAGTCATATATTTTGGTCTTGGCTAAAAATTTTAATTTTATTTAGACCCACATGTGTAGGCAAAGAGATCACCCCTCTATGTGTCTAATAGCACAGGATTGAGGAGTGAGGTGATTCTAGAAAGTCTTCTTGTAATTGTCAAATGCTAAAAGATATTTCTTGATCCCAAATCTGATTTCCACCCATCATTTGCCTCTCTCCCACAATCTAAATGTTTTAAGGATTAGGCCTCCTTGCTACCTTCTGAAGCTGTTACTATTTCTCTTCCACCTGTATTTTGGACCATAAAGAGTCCTTTTTTGGATTTCAGAACATACTGCTCCAAAGTTATAATATTATTATTTCTGTTACTCCATGTTTGTGAAAATTCTTCCCTGACCCATTTCTCTTTGTGCTCCACCTGCTTAAAGTTTATTCATTAGTCAATTGCTAAGACTTTTCCATTCTTCACCTATCTGTTCCAACACTTTTCTAGAGTTCAAATTGTAATACAAATGTGAGCCTTGAAGACTGCTAAAAGGGAGAAGTGAAGAATAAGTACATTGCAGGCATGGAGAATGGTTAGTATAAAGTAAATACAAAGAAAGGAGATGGAATGCTGAATTTGCTGAATAGCAAGGGGACAAGTTAAATTAAATTCTTACATAAAGGGAAGTCACAGAAAGCTGGATAAGTAGGCAGGAATCTGTGAAAAAGCTTTACCTAGCAAGCATAAAAGTAGTGTGGAAGAATGGATAGGGCACTGGACCTAGAGAATCTTGAATTCACTTGAGATATTTTGACTATATTTGATACTTTAGATATTTGACTCAGATTTACCTGAGACAAGTGACTAGAAATTGAATGATCTAGCATTTATATAATGCCATAAGGGTGGCAAAGGTCTTTAAATATGTTATCTCATTTAATATTTACATTTTATGAGGTAGGTGTTATTATTATCATTATCCACATTTTTGTACATGAGGAAACTGAAGCTTAGAGGTTAAGTGACTTGCCCAGAGTCATATAGTTAGTAGGCATCTGAGGCAGGACATGAATTCAGGTCTTTTTTGATTCCAAGTCCAGAACTTTATTTACTGTTAAGTATTTAATTTAATTTAATTTACTGTTAAGTATTTAATTTAATTTAAGTATTTATTTACTTGTTAAGTATTTTAGTCTTTAAGTACTCTTAATTTTCTTATCTGTAAAGAGGAAGGATTTAAATTCTATTTTTAAAATATTTTAAAAGTGTTCTCCAATTCTAAATGCGTGATTTTATAATTTTGTATTTTTTTTAAAGAGTTAGATTTTTTTCCTAGAGATTTCCTAAAATCTAAGGAGTCTTCAGATTTCCTTGAATGAAGAAATGGCAGAACTGGGCATAATTTATAAGTATTAATTTGGTAGCTACAGAGGATAGATCACAAAAAAAAGAGAGAGAGATTTGAGATTTAACCTTGGCAAAAGAAGAAACAAGTGTGAGATAGCTAGGTGGCACCATAAATTACTGACTCTGGAGTCAAAAGGAAGTGAGTTCATATTCAGCTGTAGATACTTGATGACTGTGAATCTAGCCAAGTCACTTAATCCCTCACTTAATCCCCATTGCCTCAAGAACAAAAAGAAAGAACAAGTGAATGACAAATTTTCCCATTGAAATAGTCTATAAATCTATATATCTTGAAGAGACTCTCAATTGAATAGGAGAAGGAAAATAAGCTGATTTGCATTTGGGTAATTATTATCACAAGCTTCTCTGCCCTTCAAATTATTTGTAATAATTTTCATAGTTATTAATAAAATAACACTTGTTTCATTTATATTTGTTTTAAAGTGTGTGAAATTGGACCTCTCAACATCCTCTGGGTAGTATAAGTATTGTTATTATAATTATAATCTATTTAAAGTGTGGAATTTAAATGTGAGAGGCTACATGATTTGTCCATTTTCACTTTAGTAGTATGCATCAGAACCAGATTTTCCTCACTCCAAATCCAGTACTCTAACTACTATACAATGCTAGGTCTACCAAAAACATAATAGTTCATCTTATATAGACATATAACTCCATCAGATGATCAACTATTTAATTATTTTATTAATGGATCTTTATTAATGATAGGAATTAAAAAGTAGTCATTAACCACTCAACATGTACTTCAATGCAGATTTCTAGTAGCTTGCCCTACATATCTGAGCTTGAGTCTGTGCTATTTCACTTTTTTCTCTTTTAATCATTACTTAGCAATAGACATAGATATATTTTCCGGTGATATAAAGCCAGGAGGGATAAGCAGCCTGCATGATAGAGTTGTGACCTAAAAAGGTCTTGAATACCTACCATATCGGACAATCTAAAAATACCAGAAACTGTGTCATATGCAAGTGGGATTAGATTTGTTCTGTCCCAGAGGGAACAAGTAGGAACATTGGATAAAAATGGGGGGGGGGGGGAGCAGGTTTGAACGTCACATAAATATAAATTTTCTAAAAATTGGAGTTCTTCAAATGTGGAATTTGTTGTCTCAGAATATTTTAGATCCTTGTCAGTGGAAGTCTGTGAGCAAAGGCCAGGTGAGTGCTTTTCAGTTTTATTGTAGGAGGTATTCTTGTTCAAATAAGAGTTGGACTCAAATACCCCACTCTGAACTTGGCAGTTCTGCAATTATTTATGCTATAAGATGAAATTTTGGGTTTGTTTTGGCAGCAGCAGGCATTTTGGAGTCATAGAAAACACTGTGCAGTCTCTTAACTGAAATTTAGTCAGATTTCTTTATCCTACATAATTACAAATCCAATTCATCATGCCTCTAAAGCACTTTCTCCAGATATATACTCTGGACACTCTAATATAATGGTCTGTTTGTCTATGGCAGGCCACAGTGTGAGATATGTGTATTTTTCATCCATGTGGTTGTTCCCATGTAAATTGTTAAATGTGTCAATTTACATTGCTATGGGCTTGGTAGCTACATTTTACTGTAGACATACCCCTAAATTCTGATACTGTTATTCAAACTCAAGAAACATTTACTGTCTATTATGTGCAAGACTTTGGGTTTTGTCAGGAAAGCTCTGAGTTCTTCTGGATTCTATCAAGCCTGAAAGACTTTAGGTATAAGGATGGTGACAGATTGCATGTCTGTTGTTCAAGAACTAGCCTTGAAGTGAACCTATTTATTAAAATGCTGGCCAAATGGCAATGTTTTATTGTCCACCGAAACTCCTTCCAATGGACAAAAAGAACAAAATGGCCCTATTCCTGTACGACTTTCTCCTTTCTCAATGATTTCAGCAGTTCTGGGAAATACAGGCCAATTGTGCCAAGAATCTCACAGCACTTAGACTGTATAAATTTTTTTCTTACAACATTTTTTAAAGTACACAAACATTTAATAGAACATAACTCAGTTTTCAAATAATTGTACAGTGCTGCCTTTCTTGAAAGCATTAAAGATTCACTTTGTTTTGTAAAGAAACATTAAAGGAAGAAAACACAAGAAGAATTATGCATTGAAAGTTCAACTCCATTAACAGTTATAACAATGTTTAGTATCTAATAGGGTCCCATGTCCCCTGTGGGTATGTAAGAATTGTGGGTGGTGATGTTTCAGTTCTCTGTTACTGAAATATTGAAGGCATAACAAAACCCCTCCATCCAATTAGTTCTTACATTATGTTTTTACTTGCATAATATACTGTACATTTGCCTTTAAATATGTAGCATTATATTTTCTGCCATTTGGGGAAGGAGGAGACATGAATGCTATTGAATTGATATTATGTGGGGAATATAGAGATTTGGTCCTTCTTCACGAATATGTCTCTCCAGCTGGTGCTGACAGATTTGGGCATATTAAGCAGAGAAGAAGTAATATTTTAAATTTGAAGCACTGTTCCAAGTACTGTAAGCATCCATGGAAGGTATTTTAAACAATCAGTTACAATTAGAAAGGTATGCAGTTCTAAGAAGTTCCATACTCACTTCATGCGTGTTACAGAATATGTGGACATAAAAGAATCAAGGTTTTCAAATATTCAAAATATAACTTTACGTTTTGAAACTAAAGTATTTTGGGAGTTATATCTATGTGTCCAGGGTTCTACTGAATCCTGTAATTATGAATTGCTGGAATTTATTTAGTCCTTTAACATTAACAAAATTTTTATTTGCATATCATTATCTCATGACCTTATGAGACAAGCATCATAAATATTATTATCATTATTTCATATATAATCTTGAAGTTTTAAGAGATTAAATGTTTTCTGTGGTACAGAGTGTATCAGAAGGAGGATTCAAATCTAAGACATCAGATATTACTATAGCATTCTACAAAGTCTGCCCATTATGTTTCTTTCTTTATATAGGCAAGTATTAAACAAGAGGATATACTTCAATATTATTTGCTTCAGCAAATATCTACTTGTGTAAGGTACTGAGCAAGGCATTCCGAACACAGAGAGAATAAAATTGTATCTGTAACACTAATAATCCCTAACATTTCTATAATGTTTTCAGGATTGCAAAGTACTTATAAATATAATCTCATCTTATCTTTTTGACAACCTTCAAAGGTTCTGGTGCTGCTGTTACACCCATTTTATAGATGAGGTAAAATTAAGTAGACAGCATTCTCAGGGTCACACAGTTAGCCAATATCTGAAACTGAATTTGAATTTGGTTTTCCAGACTCCAGGTCCCAAGCTCTTTTTACTGTGCCAATGAACAAGCCAAAATAATTTGAATATGGAGAACCCCTGAGGATTTCAAAAAGACTTTTTCTAAAAGCCTTTAAGGGAAACTAGGGATTCATAGAAGCAGAGATAAAAAGATACATTCCAGTCTTATCAGAAATAAAAGATACTTCTGTACTTCAGTTTCTTAATCTGGAAAATGGAGAGAGAACTTAATAGTCTTCAAGGACCCTTTGAACTCTAGATTTATAATTCTTTGAATGTAGAGGGGAATCACTACTAGGTTGGTTTTGTTGAAATGTGGTATGCATGAAGGACAATTATATGAGATAAGCCTGAGAGACAAACATGATTTTAGAGGACTTTAAATGATAGACCTAGGACTTTGACTTTTATGGCTAAAACAATAGAAAACTATAGAAAAAAATTGAAGAGCTGAGAGACATGTTCAACCCTTATGTTTTGGGAAGATTATTTTGACAGGTACACAGGGGATAGATTGCAGAGGGAAAAGGCTGGCAAAAGAGTGACCAATTTGGAGACTGTTAAAATAGTTTCATTGGTCAGATCCTTGACTAGGAGAGTAGCCATGTGAGTGGAGAGAAGAGTACAAATGTCATGGAGGCAAAAGTAAGAAGACTTAATAACAAAAAAAGTCAGGAATGCCTCAGAAGTTATGAATCTGGGACTCATCTATCAGCACTTACCACTGAAAAGTTTGCTTCCCTCTCTAGATGTACGACATCCTGACAGTTCTGCTTTTGTAATCCATTCCATTTTTCTGAAGTAGAACATTTATACATGGTTGTCATCTACAAAAAGTATTATACCAGTTGAAATGAGATCATATAAAAGGATCTCTTGGTAAAGCCCATTATGCAGCATGCCTGTGCAAATTAGGTTTACAAGCACAAAGAAGTAGTCATTGTCCAAGAAAAAAAAGCAGGAGGAGTCAACAGAAAACAGTTGCCTTGTAGGGTGCTATTCCAAAAAGCACTAACAGAAGTTGAGGCAGCCCATAGCAGCCTTGGCCTTAAATCTGCTTACAGTATTGTACAATGCATTATATGTATAACGGGGAGGGAAAGAAAAGGGGGAGGGCTATCTTTGCAACCTGTTATTCATATATGCCATCTGTCCACCACATGAAACAGTGTAACAGGGCCAGAGCTTGTGAAGTAATCCAAAATGCTATTCCCATTCTGTCCCTTCACCTTCAATGCTGGCCTTATGAAAAATTAACAGAATGTTGACAGTGCAAAATAGCTTACCCTGATAAAACTGGGAAGATTAATTTATAGACTTCTCAAGAAATTATGTTAGCCACATAATGTTACTTCTCATTTTGGCCCTGGCTCAGCTTTTAGTGCCTGCTCAAGAAAATGGGCATTTATTTTTGCCATCTTGTTATATTCAGAAGGTAGCAAAGACCACCAAGAGATTCACAAATACTTTGCTTTTGGTAGGTTGGTATAAATAAGCCTGGATTTTTGAGGGTCATTTTATGTTAGAGTTAAGAATGTTGTAAGCTAGCCCCACCCTGATTCATACCTGTTAGTTTTCTAGAATTTCAAAATCATTCATTTAACAAGAATTTATTGAGTGCTTTTGTGCCAATAACTATGCTAGGTACCAAGCACACAAAAGCAAACAACAATCCTTGTCCTGAAGGGATAACTATTAGTATTCCCCAAAATGATTTGAATTAAATCAGTTGGAATCTTCCTCCCTTACAGTAGGCTGGGAGTCTGAATAAGGAATCCCCCCTTTCAGTAGAAGTGGGCATTGTTGTTGTGAAATATAGAATACTTTGCCAGCCTGATTGCCCCTTTTTACATGTTTTTTTCTTGTTTCTTTGAGTTTTTTGCCTTTGTTTTGGACCTGTAATTTTGTTGATATAGGAAATTTTTGGTAAGGAAATTTCCTCTTCCAAGGTAGATTGATTAATACCTGCTCTACAACACAGAAGGCAGTTAGGTGGTACAGTTGTTAGAATACCAGGATAGAGTTAGGAAGATTCTACTTTGTGAGTTCAAATCTGGTCTCAGACATTTACTAACTCTGTGAACCTGGGCAAATCAATTAATTGTGTTTGACTGAGTTCCCTCATCTGTAAAATGAACTGAAAAAGAAATGGCAAATCACTCCAATATCTTTGCCAAGAAAACAGCAAATAGGGTCATGAAGTGTCAGATATGACTAAAATGAAAGAAAAACAATTACTAGGCTATTGCTCCTGCTCTGTCTACACTCTGTTCCCTTTCCTAATTGACCCTTTAGTAAACCAGTTAAAATTTACACTATTCAACTCTACTCTTGAATCCCTTGTCCCTTTGTCCTATTGTCAATCAAATTTTGCCAAACTCCAACCCTGAATTACTCTCACCATCTGCCACTTTTGTTTCTACTCAGGCACAGAACTGGAAGAAATCATGAGACTCTTGATTGGATCCATTGCAAAGCTATGCTAGCTAATCTCAATTAGACCTTAACTTTAGGATAATCTTACTCCTCTCCCCTCAATTGATTCCATAATCTTCTCACCATAGTAGGTAGCTATTTCTTTTTTTCTTCTCTCAAGTCTGTTACACAACTTCTACTCTCACTCTCTCTGCTAAAGACTGATTCATTTCTCATAGGAAAAAAAAATAAGGAAGATCTCTCTATCTCACATTTCTATGGGATTCCTCATCTCTACTAATGAAGTTTCCCCTTTGGTTGTCAAGACCAAATCTTCTATAGTTTTTTTTTGATCCTATATCCCCTACTTTTTTATATTCTTGAGAAAATTATTCCTACCATCTAATTTTTACTCTCTCCCTATCCAATGTCTCTGTCCTTGCAGTCTACAAACAAACCCACATTCCCCATTAAAAATGCCATGTCCTCCAGCAATTATTTTATATCTTTCACCCCCTTCTCAGCTAAACTTTTTTTAAAGCTGGCTGCAATAATGTGTCCTTTTCCTTTCCTCTCCCCAAACACCTAAAATCCATCTAACTTGTAATGCCATTATTCAATCGGTACTGTTTTCTTCAAAGACCAGCGATCTCTTAGTTGCTAGATCTCGATTTCTCACCAACATTTAATAAAGTAGAAGACTGTCTTCTCCTGGATACTCTCTTCTTATAGCATTTTCCTGACTCTGTTCTCTCTTCCTTCTCTTCCTATCCATCTGACCACATGTCATGTTCACTAAGTGTGGATAACCTGCAAGCCTCTGTCCATGGTCCTTTCCTCTTTTCTCTCTATACTCTCACTTAGTGATTCATTATCTCCCATGAGTTCAATTATTATCTACATTAGGATGATTCCAAGTCCTATTTTTTCAGTCCCACTTTCTCTTCTGAGCACCTCTCTTACATTATTAACTGGCTGTTAGAAAATTCAAACTGACTTATCTATCTCAATGTGTCCAAAACATAATATATTAGCTTCCCTTCTTCTTCTTAAGTTCTCCATTACTCTTGAGGGCACCGCAAGCCTTCCAGCCATCTAGAGGCAAAATTCCAATGTCATCTTCAACCCTTCTATTTCATTCACCCCATATATCTAATCAGATTGCCAAATCCTGTAGTTCTTCTCTATATGTTTTTTACACATAGCCCCTTCTTTCATATCATAGCTTACTAACTCCTGCCTGAACTCTTGCACTAACCTTTTTAACTTGTCTGACTTATATCACCCATTCTGCTTAATAGAATTTAGTAGTTCACTATTACCATTAAGATCAAATATAGAATCTTTAGTTATCTTTAAAACTTTAACCAATCTTGCTCCTATTTGTCTTTATAATTTATATTTCACTTCTCTCTATGTACTTTGGTGAACCAATTTATTTAATTATTTTTCATTTCCTGCAATATTATTTCTAAGCTCCACACCCTTAAACTGGCTGTTTCATATGCTTAGAATGCTTTCCCTCCAAACTTCTGACTCTTAGAATCTTGTCCTGTAAAGCTCAGCAAGCTCAACCATCGTCTTCACCAGACCTTTTCCAGTCTCTTCACTGCTGAGGTCATCCTCCCTAAAGTTACCTTCTATCTATCCTCTATGTATCGTGTATATTTTGAGTAATGTTTTGTAAACCTCTTTAACATATATGTTTCTTGAGGATAGCCTCTTTTTACTTTTTTCTTTGTAGCCTTATCATGTAACATAGTACCTGGCACATAGTAAACAAAACTGTCTGTTGATCCATTCCTTGATTGATTCCTGATTTCAGATTCAGCATTCTAATTACTCTAATGTGTTATCTTTCATATGTAATAATTTTATAGTCTCACTTTCTCAGATATATAAATATATTATATTATCATTTTGATATGTTAGAGAGATTAGCATGGACAGCTAGGTGGCACAGTGGATAGAGTGCCAGACTAGGAGACCAAAGACTCATCTTCTTATTCAAATATGACCTCAGATACTTACTAGCTTGTAATCCTGGACAATTAAATTTGTTTGCCTTAGTTTCCTCATCTATAAAATGAGCTGAAGAAGAAGATGGAAAATACTTCAGTATTTTTGCCAAGAAAATTCCAAAAGGGGTCAGCAAAGGTCAGAGAGAGTGAGACACAACTGAATAACAACTGAGCAACAAAGAGAGATAAGCAGGCTTGTATTCAAAACTGGGAGACAACCTGGTATGGTATATATAGAGAGCTGATTGTGAATCAAAAAAAATTTTTTTAACTTTTCATTTGCTTTTTATTCTGAACTTAACATCAAATAACATGAACATTTACATATACATTGTAGAACAGAAGGAGAGTATTGTACATGAAACTGTAATTCTCTATTATATAGAACTTACTTTTCTTTTTAAATATATAATTTATTCAACATATAACTTTTAAAGCTGTCCTGCTTGTCTGTGATTCCTTCTGGTTTTCCTTCTGTGCTCTCTCTCTCTCTCTCTCTCTCTCTCTCTCTCTCTCTCTCTCTCTCTCTCTCTCTCTCTCTCTCTCTCTTTCTCTCTCTCTCTCTCTCTCCCCCTCTCGCTTGAAAGAAAAATATTCCTAGTCCCCTTCTTGTGTCACCATCTCCCCAACCACTTAAAAAAAGAAAAAACAAAACCCTCATAAGAAATATGCTTTGTTTGCATAAAAAAAATTCTTACTTTGGCTATTTCTAAAACTGCAAGTCTCACTGCATCTTGAATCAATCACCTCTCTCAGGAGGTGGACTGGATTTATTTGTTCTCTCCAATTATAACTGATCATTTCTTTTTTAAAATAGTACTTTATTTTTTCCAATTATAAAGGTAATTTTAAACAATTATTTAAAATAAAATTTTGAATTTCAAATTTTGATAGAGGTTATATATATTTACAATCACATTCCATATTAGCCGTGCTGTTAAGGAAGAAACAGAATACAAGGAAAAAACACAAAAGAGTGAATATATTATGTTTCTATCTGTGTTTAGACTGCCATCTGTTTTTTTTCTAGATGTAGTTAGAATTTTCCATCATGACCCTTTTGGAATTGTGATTGGTCATTTCAGAAATTCTTTTATATAATCTTTTAATTTTTGAGCTTCTTTATCTGTAAAATAAGAACCTCCTACCACCTCATATCTCTCAGATTGGCCAAGATGACAGGAAAAAATGATAAATGCTGCAGGGGATGTAGGAAACCTGAGACACTAATGCATTGTTGTGGAGTTGTGAAATAATCCAACCATTCTGGAGAGCAATTTGGAATTATGTCCCAAAGGCTATCAAACTGTGCATACCCTTTGCCCCAGGAGTGCCTCTGTATCCCAAGGAAATAAAGGAGGGAAAAGGACCCACATGTGCAAAAATGTTTGTAGCAGCTTTTTATTATGGTAACAAAGAATTGGAAAATGAATAGATGCCCATCAACTTGTTCATTTGAGGTATATGAAAGTAATGAAATATTATTGTTCTATAAAAAATAAGAAACAAGCTGATTTTAGAAAAACCTAGATTTACATGAACTGATGCTGAGCAAAACAAGCAGAACCAGGCATACATTATACATAATAGCAAGAATGTGTGATGAACAACTATGAAAGATTTGGTTCTTCTCAGTGGTTTAGTGATCCACAGCAAAAATGTCATCTGTATCTAGAAAAAGAATTAAGGAGACTGAATGTAAATCAACACGTGCTTCTTTTTTTCTGTTTTTTTTTTTTAATCTCTCCCGTGATTTTTCCCTTTTGCTCTGATTTTTCTGTCCCAACATGATTCATAAAAGCAATGTGCATTAAAATAGATTCACTGGAGAAAAAATTTTATATATATGGATCTCCTAAAGTTTCATGAAGATTAAATGAATGAACATATGCAAAGTGCTTTGTGAACTTAAAACCAAGTTATTTTTAGAAATGATCATTGAAGCCACAGAACTGTATGAAATTACCAAGGGAGGGAGTCTAAAAAGATGCAAGAATTAATAGGAAAATCTTATGAAATGACTACCTTAAGAAATGAATTAGTGAATAAAAATAGCAACCAATAGAATGTTACATCAGTGAAGACAAAAGAATAGTGGGTATCATGGAGTAGGATGCAAGAATGATCAAAAGTGTCAATTTTTGTAAAATTCAAAAGCAATGAGATTATTATGAGTTAGTAGGCTAAATTATGAGTGGATATCAGTAGTAGACCAGGAGAGAAAAATGTCAGTAGAATAGTGAGGACAAATCCAAATTTGTGTGGTGAAAAGGTAGACATATAGAGTATTAGATAGATAGATAGATAGATAGATAGATAGATAGATAGATGGTGTTTCAATCAATATTAATCAACTTAATAGAATCAGATGAAAGATCTGTACATAATCCCTAGAGCTGTGAGATATAGATTCTAAGTTCACTTGCTTAGCTATAAAAAGTTAACTAAAGACCCTTTATTCTTGTTTTGCCTTGTCATGGTAATCAAGTACAGTGTCGCAGAAGTGACAATTACATGGACAGTTCCCCAGTATATTTTTGTACCTCCAGACTAGTCCCTTATTCAATAGAACAGGTGACCATCTTATGACCATGATAGCTTGTACAACCTCTTTCCTCTTGCCCAACCTTAGAAGCCTATCCGTCTTGTGAGGAGATATTATTTCACTCAACTTGTGACTCTGATGACATATTATTTTGCTTATTTTTGTTTGAATTACTGGACATCTAGTCCTATAAAAACAGGGCTCTGGAAGAAGGAAACATCTCAGATTGTGAGGAAGATCTGAGGTCCATTTCATTAGAGGGGACCATCGACCCTTTAATAAAGGGCTATTAGTTTGAAGTTCTATCTTAATCTCTTTTATTGTAGATGGTATAATTGTAATTCCCATATGTATGTGTATAAATGTATATATATACATGTGTGCATACTATTCTGTCCCAAACTCTTGGCATACATTTAATGTTGAATCTCTTAACGTTCAACTTTTTAAAACCGTTATGTCCAAAAGATATCTTAATATGTCTAACTCATTATCTTTCCCTCTAAATCCTTTCCTTCTATTTCTGTGGAGAATAATACTATGCTCCCAGTCTCTCAAGCCTGTAACACAGGAGTCATCCTAGATTCCTCACTGCCTCTCACCACCCCACCCTTACCATCCCATATTCAAATTTTTGCTAAGATTGAATAATTTCAACATCTTTTGAATACATCCCCAAGTCTCCTCTGACATTGCCACCACTCTGTTGTGATCCCTCATCATGTCACACTTGAATTATTGTGTCCAGGGCCTTCTGGTGGGTCTGCTTGCTTTAAGTGTCTCCTCACTTCAATCTCTCTTCATTCAATCACTAAAATGATTTTCCCAAAGTGAAGGTTTGACCGTGTAACACCCCTGCTCAATGAACTCCAATGGCTTCTGATTGATTCCTGGCTGAATACAAATTGCTGATTGGCATTCAAAACCCTTCATAACATATTCCTATACTACCTTTCCAATTATCTTATATCTTACTTCCCATCACCTAACTCTTTCATGCAGTGATACTAGCCATCTGGTTGTTCCATGAACAAGACATTCCATCTCTTCATTCTAGACATTTTCTCTGGCCATCTCCCATATCTGGAATGATCTCTCTGCTATATTGACCCCCCCATCTAATTTTCTTTAAGTACCAATTAAAATGCAATCTTCTACAGAAAACTTTCCTCAACCCTTTTTAATTCCAGTACCTTCCCTCTCTTATTTCCTCTTTATCCTCTATGTACTTTGCATTGTGTATATTTATTTACAGATTGCTCCCCAATTAGATTGTAAGCTCCTTGAGAGTAAGGAATGTCTTTTGCCTTTTTTTTTTTTTTTGTATCATTCAGTGCCTGGTACAGAGTAGGTGCTTAATACATGTTTAGTGATAGATTATTTGATTGGCTCATTGCTCTTAGTTCTTTGGAGATACACAAAACCAATTTAACCCCTATCCTATATCAACAGTGACTAACTCAAATAAAAACAGATAACTAAACCATTTATAAGGATCCCTTGTATAAGAGGACAATTTGTATTCATTCTGGAGGCAATCAGAAGCCATTGGAGTTCATTGAGTTAGGTGTATGACATGATCAGACCTGCACTTTGGGAAAATCATTTTAGTCTTTGAATGGAGGGTATATTAGAATAGGGAGACACTTTATAAAAAGCTTTTTATAAAGAGAGATTGTCTTAGAAAAGCAAATGCTAATATTACCTATGCTTTATTGTATTTTTTTCTAATATTTTTCAATTACATTTTAATCTGGTTCAGATCATATTCAGGAGTGTAGCATGCAAGCCACATATTTAACCCCTCTGTTTCCATATATTTTAAATACTTGAAGATAGTTATCATTTTCTCTGTATGTTCTTTCTCCCAGCCTTTTCTTTAGAGCAAACATTTCTAATTTTTCCCTACTAATTCTTCCTTACATGGTATAGACTCAATTTTCTTACTCATCCTCCTTGTTCTTCTCTAGAAGTCTCCCCCTCCCCCACCATGTTTAGACTTTAAAACCCAGAACTGAATACATTTCTCTGACTAGGACAGTCTATTGTCATATTATTACCTCCTTGTTTTAAGAAATTAAGCCTCGAATTACAGATACAAATCATATTAGCTTTTTGACGCTCCCATAACACTTATGATTCACATTGAGATTGCAGTCCACCACATCTACATATCTCTTTTTTCCCAGAAAAAAATTCTGTTGTCTTACTATGCCTCCTCATCTTGAAGTTCTGAAATTTATTTTGAGTATGTTTATGTTTTTACGTTTATCCTTATTGAATTTCAGCATATTAAATTAAGCCCAATTCTCTAGCCTGTCAAGATCCATCTCCCACACAGAGGCAAAAGTGATATTTTTATATCACAGATCTGACCATGTCACTTCCTGATCAATAAGTTTCAGAATTTCTCTATAAACAAATATACTGAGCCACATGAAGGGTTCATTTGAAGCTAAATAACATGAATTTGTGGGATATTTGAACAAACATCCTGACTTTCTCCTGCAAGGTTCAATCACTCAGCAATGGAAAAATCAGATGGTGGAATTTAGGGCTGGGGATTAATAGGAGAGAAAAAGTAGAGGAATAATGGTTATAAATTGGGAATCAATATGGTCCCCATTTATATATCCTACCTTGAAGTCCCAACTAAATGCAAAGACATTTGAAAACATCATAAGCTTAAAAGGTGTAAGTCATCAAACTTTCATCTGTTTATTCATTTATGTAATCTATCTACTTGTTCATTCATTTGTTTATTCATTCTCTCCTCCTTCTGTTCCTCCTCCTCCTCTTTCTCTTCCTCCTCTTCTTCTTCCTTCTTTTCTCTTCATCTCTATTTCTCTGTCTCTCTATCATTCTATCTGTCTGTCTCTCCCTCCATACTCTCTCTTTCCTCATCCATCTAGACAGCTAGGTGGTGCAGGTCTGGAGTCAGTTCAAATTAGGCTTCATATACTTCCTACCTGTGTGAAACTGGATAAGTCACTGCTGTTTGCCTCAATTACCTCATCTATAAAATAACCTGGAGAAGGAAATGGTAAATCACTCCAGTAGCTTTACCAAGAAAAACCCAGATGGATTGGATATAACAAAATAACAACATTTATTCATTCAAACATTCGTTTATTTGTATGTAGTTGGGAATGGGAGGGAGATAAAGTAGATTTCTGTTAATTAAAAAAATAGAGTAGACTGGGAGTTACTAGAGATGAGAAATTTTGCATGAAATTTCTGGTTAGGTTACTGTATTATCAATTCTACTTAACTATTTTACTTTGTTACTGAACTAGAATTTGACCTCAGGTCTAATTTGACCATGGTTTAAATTCTGTCTCTTTCCTCTATAAAACATTACCTTTCTGACAGTTAAATTTTCTATGGTCCTTCAAGATCATGATGCATTTTATTCATATTTTTATTAGATTACACAGAGCCTTATTATGAAAATGAAATACATTCTAGCTTTGCCATGTTTGCGACCAAAATAGCTGAGGATCCCAGGAAGCAAACCCTTACCCCACACATACTCAAAGGATGCACTTTATTATGGATCTGCACTTTATTATGGACATGGTTGCAGTTGTTAAAATGAACATGAAGAGTAGATCGAATTTCATTGAGTTGTTATAGAGGTGAAAGAGAATGTTCTTAGAGGCAAAATGTGGAACATTGAGGTTGACTGATCAGAACTGGTAGAATCTTAAAAAACTGATCTAGGCAAGGAACCATTATTGCAGTCATCACTATGTATGCTGAATTCCTTTCAAGTGAAGGGAGTTTATAGGAAAAATCACCAATTTCCATGTATTAATTTACATGTATTTTCATTTGATACAGCAACCTCGTGAAGCAGGTATTATTATTTCCTTCATTTTGCAGGTGACAAAATTGAAGCTCAGAGAAATGTGGCAACATATCAACTAATAAGTGCTGGACTCTGAACCAATATCTTCTTGACTCAAAAATCTAGTGTTGTAGTGAAATGAAAAGTGTGTTGTCCTTAGAGTCAAAGAATCTGAATTTGAATATGACTCTTACTACCCAGGGATCCTGGGTTAATTACTTAACCTCTCTAGGCCTTAGTTTCATTAATTATAAAAGTAAAGATTTAGAATAGTTCTCTTCCCTGTATGCATCTATGATCTGGGGTGTCCTATCCATCAGATCATACTGTTTCTCTTAAGGCATCTTTAGATCAAAGAGGTTAAGAAAGTGAGGTAGAGAAAAAGAAGTAGTTTCCATTGGAGAAGTGTTTTCATTTTCTAATGTTACTATCAATAAGCTTTTATAGATACTTGATTTTTTTTTTTGGATCCTACTTTTTATATAATAAAAAAAAAACTCTATTAAAACCCAGTCTGTTCAGTGTTTGAGGCTAGTGTAAATACCAACTCATATAGCTTCATGCTTGATAGAATTAGGCTTTTGGAAATAGCTAAAGAAAATAAATCAACAAAGCAAGAGGATATTCAGTACCTGAATGTGGTTATAGCTGCATATATACTTTTTATGTTCTCTTAACTAATAAAATTTAAAAAAACCCAGCAGCAGGGGGTGAATATATATACCTTGTTGGAAAAAAAAACCATGAATATAAAAACTAAGGGATAGGAAGAAGCCTGGAGTCTTTATTTAACTGTTTTCAACTAAAACTTTTCAGTACCAAATGGATTTTGAAAGCTTTAGAGAAATATATTTGATAACCTCACTCAATACCATGGCATTGTTTAGCCAACAGTGGTTTGAGGTAGTTATTCATTAAACTAACAAATTCTTATTCTATTTATGTTGGAATTTTTTTGTTCAGTTCTCTGTTGAGCAAGAGAACATACGGTGAAATATATAATTATTGCTTATTCATTTTAAATTCAAAGAACACAAATTTCAAATATATGAACTAAATGGATTATAATTGTCCAATATCTCCTATTTTCTCTAGTTTTTTTTTTTTAAATTAATAGACCCTATATTTTACCTATTTAGTGAAAATGACTATAGGCTTTGATTTGTAGACTAAAAAGTCAAGGCCCCTCAAACACAAAAGTGCTTTCTAGAAAAGCATTTAAATTAAATGTGATTATAAGTTTATTCTGTGAAGCCTGATAGGTGTTGTTATGTCAATGTGATAATTTATGTTCTATGCTATTCTTGAAGATCTTAATTTCTTTAAATTACTTTTTTTTTCATTCAGGGCCATCTGTAGTCATTTTAATCTATATCCTGTCACTGAACCCAGATGACTCAGGAGGAGAAAGTGAGACTGGTAACCTTGCCCAGCCCTCTCTCACTTAAACCTAATTCACTTGCATGTTATGGCATCACCTCCCTGATGTCATGGTCCTCTTCAAGAAAGAAGGAGAAACAACAGCAACAACAACAACAACAACAACAACAACAACAACAACAACAACAACATCTTAATTAGATATCCTAGAACTTTAAAGCTTGAAAAGAGAGCTGCTAATTAACTCTTCTTACCTCTCTTGCACTGGATTGCCAGTGGACATCTTCATCTTGGATAGCCCATCAGCATATTAAATTTTATATACATCAATATAGAACTTATCTTTTATCTTAAACAACCCCTTCTCTTAACATTCCTTTGTCTATTGAGGGTGTCACCATTTTCCTAGTCACTAAGCTTCACTAACCTATGTTGTTATCATTGAGTCATTTCACTTGTGTCCAAGTCTTTGTGATCTTATTTGAGGTTTTCTTGGTAAAAAAAAAAAAAATGCTGGAGTGGTTGGTCATTTCCTTTTTCAGTCCAATTTACAGATGAGATAATAGAGGTAATCAAGGTTAAGCATTATATATATATATATATATATATATATATATATATATATATATATATATACGTATATATATATATATACTATATATATATATAAGCATTATATAACTGTGTATATATACATGTATATACATACACACATATATGTGTGTATATATATATGTATATATGTATATATATATATTTTTTTTTCTCCTTGAGATTTAGGGGAAGAAAGAAAGAGTCAGAGATAGAAACACAGAGGAAGAAAGTGGGAGAGAGAGAAATATATAAACATAAATATATGCTTATACATATACTATATACATTATACATATCCATGTATGTGTATATAATAAATATATTCAAAAAAATATATATGCAAAGATAGTATGTTCACATATATATGTAAATACATATATGTATATCTATCTCTACACACACACACACACACACACACACACACACACACACACACACACACACACACTGACCTGTTTTAAGTATTTATGCAGTAAAAGAAGTTCTAAATTAGGAAATGTGTTCAAATCCTAGCTCAGCTACAAGGTTACCTTTGCCATTTTGGAAAATAAATTATCCTTTAGAAATCCTCAGGTTTTTTTCACCTGTAAAATGACGGGTGTGGATTAGCCAACATTTGAGGACCCTTCTTGTCCTAACTCCATGGTCCTATGATCCTATAGGGCTACATTTTTATAATTAAAAAAAATATAGTTCATGGGATATATTAATTTCTCAGTTTAGAGCTGTCAAAGCAGGAATTCTTAAAGTTCTTAAAAACATCATGAAGCAACCCCTTTGATTGCATGTTGAAGTCTATGTACTCTTCTCAGAAGAAATATTTTTAAATGCATAAAATAAAATCCACAAGATTACAAGGACACCAATTTTATTTTATTTTATTTTTATTTTTTATTTTTTATTAATTTTTATAATTATAACATTTTCTTTTACAGTACATATGCATAGGTATTTTTTTTTACAACATTATCCCTTGTACTCCCTTCTGTTCTGAGTTTTTCCCCTCCTTCCCTCCATCCCCTCCCCTAGATAGCAGGCATTCCCATACATATTAAATATCTTATAGTATATCCTAGGTACAATATTTATGTGCAGAACCGAATATTGTTGTTGTTGCTGCAAAGGAAGAATTGTATTTGGAAGGTAAAAATAATCTGGGAAGAAAAACAAAACAAAACAAAACAATGCTTACAGTTTACACTCATTTCCCAGTGTTCCTTTTCTGGATGTAGCTGATTCTGTCCATCATTGATCAATTGGAAGTGGATTAGCTCTTCTCTATGTTGAAGATATCCACTTCCATCAGAATACATCCTCATACAGTATCACTGTTGAAGTGTATAATGATCCCCTAGTTCTGCTCGTTTCACTCAGCATCAGTTGATGCAAGTCTCTCCAAGCCTCTCTGTATTCCTCCTGTTGGTCATTTCTTACAGAACAATAATATTCCATAACATTCATATACCATAATTTATCCAACCATTCTCCAGTTGATGGGCATCCATTCATTTTCCAGTTTTTAGCCACTACAAAAAGGGCTTCCACAAACATTTTGGCACATACAGGTCCCTTTCCCTTCTTTAGTATTTCCTTGGGATATAAGCCCAGTAGTAGCATGGCTGGGTCAAACGGTATGCACATTTTGATAACTTTTTGGGCATAATTGCTCTCCAGAATGGTTGGATTCTTTCACAACTCCACCAACAATGCATCAGTGTCCCAGTTTTCCCATAGCTCCTCCAACATTTATCATTATTTGTTCCTGTCATCTTAGCCAATCTGACAGGTGTATAATGATATCTCAGAGTTGTCTTAATTTGCATTTCTCTGATCAATAGTGATTTGGAACACTCTTTCATATGAGTGGAAATAGTTTTAATTTCATCATCTGAAAATTATCTCTTCATATCCTTTGACCATTTATCAATTGGAGAATGGCTTGATTTCTTATAAATTAAAGTCAATTCTCTGTATATTTTGGAGATGAGGCCTTTATCAGAACCTTTAACTGTAAAAATGTTTTCTCCATTTGTTACTTCCCTTCTAATCTTGTTTGCATTAATTTTGTTTGTGCAGAAACTTTTTAATTTGATGTAATCAAAATTTTCTATTTTGTGATCAATAATGGTCTCTAGTTCTCCCTTGGACACAAACTCCTTCCTCCTCCACAAGTGGTGTTCACAAGTTTAATACTGGGGAGGTAAGAGGGAAGGAAAGGAGAAAACCATAAGCAGGGGTTGACAGGATGGCAAGCAATATAAAATTAGTCATTCTAACCATAAATGTGAATGGGGTAAACTCCCTCATAAAGAGGAAGCAGTTAGCAGACTGGATTAAAAGCCAGAATCCTACTATATGTTGTTTACAGGAAACACACCTGAAACAGGGTGATACATTCAAACTAAAAGTAAAAGGGGGGAGCAGAATCTACTATGCTTCAGGCAAAGCCAAAAAAGCAGGGCTAGCCATACTCATTTCAGATCAAGAAAAAACAAAAATTGATCTAATTAAAAGAGATAAGGAAGGGCATTATATTCTGGTAAAGGGTAGCATCAATAATGAAGTAGTATCAGTATTAAACATATATGCACCAAGTGGTGCAGCATCTAAATACTTAAAAGAGAAATTAAGAGAGCTGCAAGAAGAAATAGACAGCAAAACGATAATAGTGGGGGATCTCAACCTTGCACTCTCAGAATTAGATAAATCAAACCACAAAATAAGAAAGAAGTCAAAGAGGTAAATAGAATACTAGAAAAGTTTGATATGATAGATGTTTGGCGAAAGCTAAATGGAGATAGAAAGGAGTATACTTTCTTCTCAGTAGTTCATGGAACCTATACAAAAATTGATCATATACCAGAACATAAAAACCTCAAAATCAAATGCAGTAAGTCAGAAATAGTAAATGCATCTTTTTCAGACCACAATGCAATTAAAATTACATTTAATAAAAAGCCAGGGAAAATATACCAAAAAACAATTGGAAACTAAATAATCTTATACTAAAGAATGGGTAAAACAGCAAATCATAGACATAATTAATAACTTCACCCAAGAAAATGACAATAATGAGACATCATACCAAAATGTGTGGGATACAGCCAAAGCAGTAATAAGGGGAAGTTTTATATCTCTAGAGGCCTACTTGCATAAAATAGAGAAAGAGAGGGCCAACGAATTGGACTTACAACTAAAATTGCTAGAAAAGGAACAAATTAAAAACCCCCAGACAAACACGAAACTTGAAATTCTAAAAATAGGTGAGATTAATAAAATTGAAAGTAACAAAACTATTGAATTATTTAATAAAACTAAAAGTTGGTTCTATGAAAAAAACCAACAAAATAGACAAACCCTTAGTAAGCCTGATTAAAAAAAGGAAAGAGAAAAAAGCAAATTGTTAGTCTTGAAAATGAAACATGAGAACTCACCACTAATCAAGAGGAAATTAGAATAATAGTTA
Source organism: Sminthopsis crassicaudata (assembly GCF_048593235.1). Classification (NCBI taxonomy): domain Eukaryota; kingdom Metazoa; phylum Chordata; class Mammalia; order Dasyuromorphia; family Dasyuridae; genus Sminthopsis; species Sminthopsis crassicaudata. Next base: position 150,063,308 of record NC_133617.1, on the reverse strand, counting down.
GGAGCTACTTTGCTCAACCTTATGCCAATAAATTTGATAACTTAAATGAAATGGAAGAATACCTTCAAAAATATAGCTTGCCCAGATTAACAGAGGAAGAAGTAAGTAGTCTAAATAGTGCTATCTCAGAAAAAGAAATAGAACCAGCTATTAACCAACTCCCTAAGAAAAAATCCCCAGGACACAGATGGATTTACATGTGAATTCTACCAAACATTTAAAGAACAACTAACTCCAATGCTATATAAACTATTTGAAAAAATAGGGAT